>NC_056733.1:1590474620-1590634620 GCF_019279795.1 Protopterus annectens
AAAGTGGGATTTTCAGAAAAGGGAAGGAACAAATTACAAATACATACATAACATTTGTGATAATATAGGCAGAATAATGATCAGGAGTGAAAAGTGAGGTTTAAGGGAAGATTAAGCAGTTTATGTAATGGTGGACTGAACAGTTATAAAGAAAAAATGTGTAATTATAATGTATGTAAATAAAGATAACAAAATGGTTAAGGTGTTTGACTCACAGACACAAGGTACAGTGTTAGAGTCTCACCTTTGGGAGGGAAATTGGCTAGGATTAGAATGGTCCATCAAGAAAGCTAGTTTAGCATTCAACTATGAACTTATAAAACTGTTTTGTTTTCTTTTGTATCAGTGCGAGTGTGGAAGAGAGAGACTGATTTGTTAAACTCATCTGCAATGAGCCACAAGAGCCTTCACAAGCTTAGGAGAAAAGGATAGGGTTTAGAAAACCTGGGATTCTCAGTGATTGTCATATTTTTATCAGCTACATATTTATACAGAAAACATTTTGCCTGTAATATAAGAAGCTAATGCTTATGTGCCACAAAAACATCTCATGCCAGCAAAATTATACAGTAATGCCTGCAAGAATGAAACCTTCAAGCCTACAATACTGAGCCAGTCAGCTAGCTGCAAAAAGCTGTGTACAAGTAAATTACTGTCTAAAGCTAATACTTACAACATACAAGTACCATCTAAATACAGTCGTTACAAACAGTACTTAGTTTGTTTATAAAAGTGCACCATTCTGAAAGTTTGCAGATACAGCAACAATGAAAAGTTTGCATAAGGTAGAAGGCATCGAATAGAAGGCATTCTTCCTCTGTGTTACTATGGCGATAATGAATCAATTGATGAGTATAATGAATCCCCAGAGCAATTCTGTTGTATACACTATCCCTCAATACTCCTGCTCAAGAGAAATACTGCCTTAGTCAAGCTACTTCAGGAAAAACATTTCAGAAAACCTTATCGGGCAACAGGCGTGAAACAATGAGAGAGAAGATTGTTCTCAGCAACACAGAACGTTGGCAATACAAAAAACACAGTACTTTTCCGTAAAAGCCCTACCACTTTGCGCTGCTGTGAACTGAAGCCCTACCACTTTGCGCTGCTGTGAACTGAAGCCATAACTCACGCTTTCTTACACTACATTTCTAAGTAAATTAAAGTTTCTGAAGAGTTTATATCCAGTCAGGGATTGTAAATTTGTGAATAACCTATCACCTCAGGAAACAACATATCAGCTACATCTTCTAAACATTGTGCAGTACTTATTTTTGCCGATAAATAACCCTTTCAGTTTGCAATAGCGGTATTTCATTTCCTGTGTGACAACTACATCTCAAAAACTGACAACTTTTTGTTGTTCCGTTGGCTGCAAGTTCTTTCACACTGTTTGCAAGGATCGGGACAACCGGGCAGTCAGACCCAATATAACCCTTTTGCTTGTGATCCCACTTGCAATGGGAAATCATTTTGGGTACTTTTCCGTTCAATACAGGACCAGGTATGTTCACTTCTGTTTCCACGGGGACATTATTTCCAGGCTATTTTTTCTTTGAATGGGCTCTATCAATCTGATAATACAAGATCACTGGCAGGAGGAGCCATTGACAAGGTAAGGTACACTTACTACAATATTCACACTGACTGACAGACTGCTGACTAATGAGCATGGCGGACAAGATGGGCTTCAGCTACGCCGCAATAAAAGGGCACCTATTACTTCCCCCTGGCATGAAGTAGCCAATTCAATTCTCTGCTGCACAATGAACTGGGAGGGGTTTACCAGAAAAGTACCAAAAAAACTACTAAACCTGCCTATTTCTGTCAAATGCTACCGCACAGACTTCTGTATCAAAACTTCAGTTAACTATGACAAAACCAGGTTTTACTTACAGGAAATGTAATATATTGTTCTTAGGACTGAGCTGATGTTATATGTTTAAATTGCTGCAGCCACCTTCTGGCATAGTTCAAACAGAAAAAAAAAGCATACATGCAACACAAGAACAAGTTAGAGAAGTGAGGAAATGAGAGGGGGTGGGAATAAAATAAAGCACGTGTTTTGCACTGGAGACATACCATTAAACAAGACAGTTATAAAATAGTTATGCACTACCATAAAGATAAAACCACTTCCAATCCAAATGCACCAATAAGCAGCCCAAATGATGGGCTCCTCTAGATGGATCAGCCTACACCATAATGAGTATGTACCCAGTGTGGGCGTAATAAGCAGAGTCTCATTAGGGGAAGATTGATGGTCACCAGGCATTGTGGGGGGGGGGGGGGTTAAAAAGTATAGAAAAAAATGTAATTTTTATGTTTTTGTGTTTTTATTTTTTTGTAATGTAATGTAAAAAAAATTCTAAAAAAAAAAGTGACAAAAGGAAAACCAGTGTCACACCATCAGAAAATAGGATAACTCCCCCTCCTTCAAGACTAGCTAGAGAAAAGGCTTGTGTCATTATGCATACCAATTTACAATTAAACCAAAGGAACAAGGCAGTAACATGAATTGTGTGTAAATGTGTCCACTATGTAATCCCTGAAATACTGAAATCCCGAATTTCAGTATTTTGAAATTACATAGCCGAAAATACAAAATCCCGAAACCCCACAACTACGAAATTTAAAATGAGGAAAGTACACTACACATACAGCACACACAACTTCCCCCCGCACTCATATATATAATCCTACACTAAAAATAAGCAGGGGGGTAAGCCCCCCTGCACCCCTACTTAATATTCTAACTCCGAGATTGCACAGACACAAAGGACACACACCCACACATTTTACAGTCCCACACACACAACCACAGAACACTTACACATACATACTTACCTAAACTTTCACCCATCCATTCACACACCGTACCACCAGAAGCACTAATTCAAATTCTCCGAACTTCGGGATTTTGAATTTCATGCTTCTGCAGGTTTCGGCATTTAGTGAATTTGGCTATATAATTTTGAAATACTGAAATTCGGGATTTTAGTATTACATAGTGGACCCATATTATATATATATCTGCATGTGTGTGTGTATACATAACATACATACATGTGTATATGGATCTGTCTCAAAATAACAAATGACCATAATGTCAAGTTGCAAAACGGTGAGATGGAAAAGAAAGTTTACATTCATGAACTTCCAGATAGTCATAGGTTTTTGTCGCGAAAGCAGTCATTTGGCCAACATGGTGAACTTTACCCTTTTCACCACTGTAGTGTGATCATGGAGTTGGGGGTGAGGGGGGTGCAGCCCCCCCACTTGGGTGGGTCATATTTGCTTCAGTTTGTTCTTTTAAGTTTTGTTGGCAGATTGTTTACTTACCAGGAGAAAATAAATGTACGATGGATCCAGACGTTAATGAATATAAACTTTCACCATTTCTGTCTCACCAGTTTGCAACTCAACATCAGGGTGGCCACGGTGGTGCAGCAGTTAGCGTTGCCACCTCACAGCAAGAGGTTCTCCGGTTCGATTCTCAGCTGGGGTTCCTTCTTGTGCAAAGTCTGCATGTTCTTCCTGTGGTTGCGTGGGTTTCCTCCCACATCAAAAAGACATGCAGTAGGTGGATTGGACACTCTAAATTGGTCCTAGGTGTGTGTGTGTGTGTCCCTTATGTGGAAGGTTGGGTGCCGAGCTGGCAACTCGACACAGTAAAACTCCACTGCCAATCATGAGCAGACAGATAAACCGCTGTGGCGACCCCTAAATGGGAAAAGCTGGAAGAAGAAATTTGCAACTCGACATTATGAGACACACGCACACATATATATATATATATATATATATATATATATATATATATATATATATACACACACACATATACACACACACATATACACACACACATATACACACACATATACACACACACACACACATATATATATATATATACATATATATGTGTATATAAAAATATATGTATGACATATGCATACACACATCACATGTTTACACCAAAACTGGGTTGAATTCTTTGCAACAACATAACAGTTACCAAATGAGAGGACGACAAGCCAAAAAAAAAAATATTTGTCAGAAGTTGAAAAAGGGTTGCACAAAAAAGTTACAACCTGTATAGCCATTACAATTTACACCCATGTAAACTGTAAAATTAAAAGTAGTTATACATTATCAAACAATTTATATAACTGAATTTCATTTTTACTTCTCTCTTGATGATTGGTCAACAGTAAAACTTCAAAAAGCAACATTTAATACTAAAATGAATACTATTAATCACATAATGTGAATAACCATATGTATAGTTTTTACAGCCTTCCCATAGTTATCTCCTTATTATCCCAGTGTGTTTTTCGAGGTAGTTTTTCACTACCCTAACTTAACCTCATAGGACAGCCAGCAACTTCACGGTCCAAACCTATACAAGGACTCCTAAAGGAATAAGGCAATAGAACAGCTCCAGTTAATACCATCTTGCTCTAGCATCCAAAACAGAAAGATTACAGTAACTGCACTCTTGTAAGGTATCAGCCACAAGTATGACCTGGCGTAGGTGGACAAAGCAGTGACAGTAATTACTGGGACAGGCAAAACTAAACTACATAAAAGTCCCACAAGCTTAAACTCCCTCCGTGACACCTCCTTGGTTCGATAAGTCAATCTTCAGTACTAAACACATTTAACACAAACTATCTCAACACTCAACAAGCTTGTTTTATGACATCTCTATACCTGAAATTGTAGAAGCCTTTCAGTTTGTTCCTGAGTCAAATCCTGCTCCTCAGGCGCTGCCATCTTGCAACTCCCAACGCAGGACCGTCACTCCGTTCAAACGACCAGGCTCACACCAGAAATGACGTGATTATGCTAACGGTTCTATTTCCTGTTACGATTTTCAGTTTCGTAACGTAACGTGTGGTGTCCGATGAACAACTGACAGGGCTTGCTTGTTTGTTGTTAGCAAGTAAACTTGATTTCATGTGTATTTTTGTATGATTACCCCATGTTGCTTGTGGGCGGTTTGGTTTGATTTTTCAATGAGAAAGAACGCAAGGATAGATTAGAAACATTTTTTATGATGCGTTATTAAACTTGAAACACGAGCGATGCCTCGTTTGATTAGCTAGTAATAGTTGAAAATGCAGGGATGTAGTATTGATGTAAATAGTAAACAAGGCCTGTCTAGCGTTCATTTCTATTTGTACTAATTTTCCGAAATCATAGCTTGAGCTCCTAATACATGAAAAGCGCAACACTAAATTGAAAAAAAAATGGCAGTAGTTTACTCTTGTACCCAGCCTCACCCCCAAGTGCTACATTACAAAACACTAGACAGTATAACCCGATCCTCACCTTCAGGTTGCACATCGCGCTTTAACCCTAGGTTTCCCTTCCCCGCTGGTCTCGATTGCTCCCTAAACGTAAAACCCTCTTCCCTAATCTTAAAGGCCCCATCGCTCCCTATACATAAAATCCCACTTCCTACCTAAGGTTAAACATACGTGTCAACTGTCTAGATTTTCGAAGAATTTCCAGGCCTCTTAATTTGGACTGCCGCTCATAAATTTGTGGGTTTCTAGCAAATCATTTGCGGCTAGATATTACTAAATAATAAGCATTTGAATTTCAGATGACACATCCTTCAGAAAAATATTAACTTTCTAAGTTGATAAGATCAATATTAAAAAATTGTCACTGTTTTTGAGCCATTGTTTCCCCATTAATTTTGACTTTGTCTATATTTCTTGAGCTAAAGGTATGAGCCTTA
The DNA here is from genome assembly GCF_019279795.1 of Protopterus annectens. Classification (NCBI taxonomy): domain Eukaryota; kingdom Metazoa; phylum Chordata; order Ceratodontiformes; family Protopteridae; genus Protopterus; species Protopterus annectens. The sequence continues at coordinate 1,590,480,376 of NC_056733.1, forward strand.
ATTCCCACTCTCTTTTCTAAACCTAAACTCCCAATCACTCTTTAAATCAGTTGTGGGCAGGGTTTGGATGGAGTTATTCATTCATTTATTTATTCAGTAAGGTACACGGTACAGATGAAAATAGGGAGTTAAACAGTGAAGGGATAGAGCACAAAGTGTCAAAAGATAGCAAAAGGAAGGGCACACAGAAATTAACTACAGCGCCTACAATACAATCTAGAAGAGACGTAACATACTAGTGTAGGGAAATAATATGAGGAAAATCAAATGTGCCTGTCTGGTGAAGGGGAAAGGAGGGTGATGTGTACAGAGGGAAAGTATTTGCAAATTGACTTCTATTTCAGATGATCTTTAAGCTGAGCACAAAATAATGGGTACAACATGAGGTCTTTAGGATTAGTAGGAAGGGATTCACTGAGTTTGGGGCATAGGATAGTGGAGGTATGGACAGTATAATGAAGCCTGGATGTTAAGTTGTCTATCTCGCCTTCATTCGTGCTGTTTGGGATCGGAGCCAATCCTCGGCACCAACTCAGCCATCTTCAATATCTCGCGAGCTGTTTACTGGCTCGAGGCTACCCCTTATCCCATGATGCCTAGCAACAGCTACCCTGATCTCATTTGCCGCTTCAGCTGTGAGGCGTGTCGTTTTCTGGCTCAGGCTTGTATATTTCAATTTTTTGTTTAAAAATATTCTCTTATACCCTTTAAACTAATAGATATTTTACTGTTCTTAGCTTTATTCTGTACGTGTTGTTGAGTACTTCGTTCTTCTTAGTTTCCCTTTTATTTAGAACTCGTTTTAAGTTAGAGAGTTCTCCCCCTCCCCCTCTCCCTAGGATAGCCGTTTAACTTAGAGGCTTTACTTTTCTTTTTTGCTATCGTTAAAAAAAGAGAAAGAGGTTATATATTTATAGGTGTACTTGTTTAGAGTAGTACTTATTTGTCTGTCTGTGTTTACCTTGTGTTACTTAGTTTTTTGTAGTTGGGTCATGTCTAAGGAAGTTAAAGTATCTGGCTTTAAAAAGTGTGACTCATGGTATCAGAAAATGTCTCTGACAGATGGGCACACTAGCTGCGTTTATTGTTTGGGCGCTGTTCACCTGCAGGACTCTTGTTCTATTTGCCATGCCTTTAGTCCAAGAGTCCTGCAGGAGCGTAAGAACAAATTGATCCTTAGGGGTCTGTTAAAGCCTCAGGATTCACCGGCAAAGAGTTCCCAGCCAGTGAAATCCCCAAAATCCACTAAACCGTCGGCTCCACCTTCGGAGCCAACTCCTGTACAGGATTTGCAGAGTGTGTCGGTTCCGGCTGGCACCGACAAGACAACCCCTCCATCGGATGTTTCGGAGCTGTCTCGGAGCCATAAGAGGCTGAGGTCCCCTTCATTAGAGTCAATTCATTCGGCTTTGTGAACGTAGCCACCATTCTTCACACTCCTCTCGATCTTCTAGGTTGTCAGATCATGATGTGGAGAGAGTAGTAAGTAGGTTGCTTAAATCACAGACACTAGCAAAATTATTGTCTAGCCCTCAACGGGTATCGGCTCCATCCACCTCTTTTTCTGTTCCTCCTCCGACTCCATTTTGTTCGGAGCCAGAGTTCGTTGAGGTTCGAGTAGTGGAGCCGTCGGCTTCGATCACCATCTCTCCTTCGGCTCCGATTACCTCGATAGTTCCTTCGATCGAGGAATCTGGACGCCAGGGCTCCCTCGTCGGCTCCGAGAGGGCGAGTGGAATCGGACCCTTGTTCATAGGTTCATGGGTTGATACTAGGCTATCTGCCCTAGGGCATTTATAAGCCTAGCCAGAGTGTGTTTGGCTTTCGCCACCCTTTTAGATTAGTTGACTGTGCCTCTGTATAGTAGGTCACAGAAGGTAGCCCTTTTAAGGTTAGTTTACTGTATCTCTGTCAAGCAGGGACACAGAAGAGATCCCAGGGGTAAACTTATGATCTCCCATCCACTCGTCAAGATTTCTCTTGAAGAGGGTCAGCGAGGGGCTCTGCCTAACATGGATTGGGATTTTGTTCCAGAGTGAGGGGAGCCTATGGGATATGAATCTGTCCCTCCAGCATGTCCTATTTATTTCTGTGCTGAGGTTCAAGTCCCTGGAGCATGTAGCTCTAAGGGATTTGGATTTCCTGAGGTGAAGCATGTCCATTAATTCTGGATTGGACATGGCTTTATACGTCAGACACAGATCGCCTCTGAGTAGGCGGTACGCAACTGAGTAGAGCTGGAGTTTCTTTAGCCGAGCTGCATAGGGCATCTGTTTGAGCCCCTTGATCCTCTTGGTGAGGTACTTTTGGGGTCTTTCCAGTTGCTGCGGGTGTCGGGTAAGGTACATCCCAAATGGGGCATTGTATTCAATTATGGGCCTGATAAGTGATGAGTAGAGGGGCACAATGACCTCTCTTGATCTAGGTGTGAATCCTTTCATGATAAGGTGGGCTCCACTTTGGCAACGTGATTGTCAAAGGAGAGATTGCTATCTACTTGGGTCCCCAAGTCCCTAATTACTTCTTCCGTACTTAATGGATTACCACCTATGTGGAAATTTGTGGGCACTTTGTTTTTCCCAAAAGGGATGACTATGCACTTTTTGGCATTTAGCTTTAGGCCATGGCTCTGGCACCAGTTATCCGTCTCTGTGAGACCCTTTTGGAGGATGCTTGTGTCAGTCGGAGAGTCAATTACGGCACCCAGTTTGCAGTCATCTGCGAACTTGGTCAGCCATAGTCCACCCGTGTTAGCCTGTACCTCGGAGAAATATATACCGAACAAGAGAGGTCCCAGGACTGAGCCTTGTGGGAAGCCACTTGTCACTGGTTTAGAGTCTGACATGGCACCTGCTATTCTGACCATGTGGGTTCTATCCCTGAGCCAGTTTGCAACCCATCTTGTGACATAGGGGTTGATATTTAAGCTGGTGAGCTTATTTATGATGCCCGAGTGGGGTATTGTGTCGAAGGCTTTTGCGAGGTGCAGGTAGGCTGTGTGGACTACCTTCCTTTCATCTATGGCTTTGGTAACTGTTTCAAAGAAGTCGACCAGGTTCAAGAGGCAAGATCTGCCCTTACCAAAGCCGAATTGGGTAGCATCCAGTGTCTGGAGGTTCCCAATGTCTTTGTTTATGATTTCCATGATGATACGCTCCATAGCTTTGCAGACCAGGCTACTCAGGCTTATAGGGCGATAGTTTCCGGGGTCTGTTGCAGCACCACCTTTGTGGAGTGGGACCACTGTTGCTGTATGCCATTCCTTAAGTACATGTCCTGTAGTAAGGCTGAGATTGAACAGTGACTTTATATGAGGGTTTAGTTCTTCTTGGAGCTCGTGTAAGACGCAGCCTGGGACACCATCTGGTCCCATTGATGCTGTTTTTTTTGCTTTGGAGAGGGCAGCTCTCACCTGTGCATCTGTGATCTCAGGTAGGCTTCACTCTGTTGGGATAGACATTTGCTCTTTTGGGGGGGGAAGGGGGGAGAAGTTTGCACTGAACCTTTCTGCTAGGATGTTGGCAATGTCTGTGGGTTCAGTGTATTTTTTGTCATTTTGCACTAACTCAGAGCATATCTGGGAGTTGCCTCCCAGGTTTCTGACATAACTAACGAAGGCCTTGTGATTATCTTTAGTGTCTTGTGCAATTTTTCTTTCGAAGCTGGCCTTAGATGATTTTATAAGGGATCGTAGTTTCTTGCTAGTACTGGTCAGAGACGCCTTCCCTTTTTGGGATTTTGCTCTATCATGTAGTAGCTTTCTCCTTCTGTTGTATAGCTTATTTATGGCCGGGGTCCACCAGACAGGTCTCCTGCCTTTGGAGGAGTGAGTCTTGGTTTTATTTGGGATAGCATGCTCCATGCATTCCTGTAGGTGTCCATAGAATGCTTTTGTAAAGGATTCTGCATTTTGGGCCGTATTTTCCACTGGCCCGGGGGCTTTGAAGAATTCCATCTCGGTTTTGAGAAGTTCTTCACAGTGGTTTCCTTGGCTAGGGGTGGGGACGGAATATGGATTTCCAGTGAGATTAGTTTATGGTCTGATCTTACCAATGAGGGGTATACCTCTGGTGTGGAACATAGAGACCCCATGTTGGTGATGACCAGATCCAATATGTTTTCCCCTCTTGTGGGAGTGGTGACCAGTTGTTCCATAGCATTTGAGTTTATAAATTCTAGGAACTGTTGGGTGAGGGTGTTTGGGCTTGAGTAGTTTTCCCAATCAATGTTTGGGTAGTTGAAGTCACCCAATATAATGATGTTTGGAGAGACCTTCATATTCTCCAGTGTTCTCAGGAAAGCCGAGTGAGGTTCCTGTGTTTGGGAGGGTGGTCTGTAGCAGGCTACAAACTGAAAGGCAGTTTTGCCCACTGTTAGTTGCACATGGATGGTCTCCGATGCTTCATGCAGTGCCACTAACCTGGAGGTGTGGGTATCTTTGATAAATATGGATACTCCCCCTTCTTTTGTGGTTTGGTCCGAGTTTGGGGCCGGAAAGCATGGTATGAAGTATAACCTTTTAGTGCTGGGGTGCTCTCGGGAGACCCCATTCTCTCTCTCGGAGCATTGGCGCAGGTGAGCTCGGCTCCAACATCGGCCTCGGAGCCGTCCCCCTCAGCACGGAGAAAGATTCCTATTTCTTCGGAACCAGAGCTTTCTCTGCCTCGAGGCAGGGACACCTTTGGGGTCATGTGGAGTGTGCTGTCCCCCGAGACAGCTCCATTACCAGCTCCACCGGCTCCATCCCCCGTAGTGTCTGTGCCAACCTCTGGTCCTCCTCCAGACCCCAAGCGTAGGGAACCAATGCCCCAGGACACCCCATTGGGTGTTTCCTCTTCTTCTGAGGCCTCCCCTGATCACTTAAAGGAGCCCCCTCGGAAGAAGTGCAAGAGGAAGCACATTGACTCCCCTGAGTCTGTCACTTCTGATACAGACTTAGATGAATCGGAAGGGTCCCCGAGATCCCCCTCTGGAGATGTTTCCTTTTTGGATATCCTTGAAATGCTTAGGCAGAGGGGAAACTGGACTCCCCTAGCTCCTATCGAGGATGAGTCTGTGTTCCTGGATGCTTTCAATTCCCGACCTTCCACCTCCTGGGTTTCTCCTCCTTTCGACCTACTTATGTCTGTAGTGGCTTGAAAGGCTTGGTCAGCTCTGGACACAGTGGAACCATCTCAGAGGAGACCTAGTAAATTTATTACAGCCCCCCAGGATAAGCAATTCCTTTCTAAAGGTGTGCCTGTTGATGCCATGGTGGTAGCAGCAGCCACCAAAAAAGAGTTAGCAGAGACCTCTTCATCTGTTCATCCCCCTAACAAGGAGTCTTGGACGATGGACAGGTACAGAAAGCAAATGTTTGCTTCAGCGACCTTCTCCATGAGGTCCCTGAACTACCTATGTCATTTTACTCACCTTCAAAGGGATCTCCTTAAAGAGCTTGGAGATACCCTTCAAGATCCTACAGCTGAGGGAGTACAAGCCAAAGGAGCTTCCTAGCTAGTGACTCTTAATTCTGTAGTTAACTCCTCCATGAGGCTCATTTCCTATGCAGCCGATGGAGCGAGAATAGCTGCGGGCATGGGTATAGCCCTTAGGAGGCATGCGTGGATGCAGCTGTGTCACTTTGCGGAACTCTTTCGAGCGTCCTTCACCAATACCCCCTTGATGGCTCCTTTCTCTTTGGGCCACAGGTGAAAGACGCTTTGACTAGGTGTGAGAAAGAAGGCAAGACTCTCTCTGCCGTGGGAGTCCATTTTTCCACTCCCTCTAGACCTTATCCCAAGGGTCAGAAGAGTGGGAAGAATGTGGTTCCGCAAATCTCAGGGACCCTTGCCTGACACACGTGGTGATTTTTCCTCCAGAGGCAGAGGGGGAAACAACAATAATAGACGCCACCATCGTGGCAGAGGGGGTCCGCAGAACCAGGGCAACAGAGAATCCTTCTCTGACAAGCCCTTCCAGCATCCCTGAAGGGTTGCCCGGCTGCTCACCTCTGGAGGCAGTTGGGGGAAGACTTTTGCTGTACCCAAAAGCCTGGCAAAATTTAACAAGAGACAGATGGGTACTATCCATTATATCTGGAGGTTACAAAATTCCCTTCCATCAACCCTACTTACAGTCAAAAAAGGCCCTTCCAGATGTTCCACTCAATCTGAAGGAGAAAGCAGTAATAGAAGTTTCAAAACTGCTAGAAAAAAGAGCCATTCATGAAGCCCCTGCGGACCAGCACGGATCCAGAACTTACTCAAGATTATTTTTGGTACCAAAAAAGACAGGGGACTGGAGATCGATTCTGGATCTCAGCAGACTAAACAAATCTGTACAAAGAACAAAGTTTCGGATGGTCACGCTACAGTCCATTCTACCCTTCCTGGGTCAGGAAAATTAGATGTGCTCGATAGATCTTCAGGATGTGTACTACCATATCAAGATGGACAGACGCTCCAGGAGATTTCTTTGCTTTTGGGTGGGGGCCAGTCATTACCAGTTCAGAGCTCTGCCCTTTGGTCTCACCACAGCCCCCAGGGTGTTCACCAAATGTATGGCAGTGGTCAGGGCTCACCTGAGATGTCAAGGACTCCAGGTGTTTCCATATCTAGATGACTGGCTCCTCACTGCTACCACCAGGCATCAACTCTTACAAGCGCGGGATTATACAATCACATCTTGCACCCAGCTAGATATTACAATAAATTTCTAAAAATCTGCCTTGTTGCCCTGTCAGTCTATCACTTACATAGGAGCAGAATTAAACACAAGGGAAATGTTCGCAAGGTTACCACTGGGAAGAGTGTCCACAGTTTGTCAGCAAGTGCAAATCCTAATGCAGAGCAAAAGGGTCCAAGTTAGATATGTCCTTCAAACTCTGGGCACCATGGCAACTGCCTTTCTTCTACTTCCATTAGCGCGTTTCCACATGAGAATTCTTCAGTGGCTTCTTTTTCACGCAGTGGTCTTTCCAGGAGCTACCCATGTCTCACATGATCCTGATTACGGAGGCATGCAAAAGGCACCTTTCTTGGTGGATGGTCTCCCCACTAGTGACTCAGGACAGACCTTTCATACAGCCTCCTCCGGTAGCCACAGTGACTACAGACTCCTCCCTGATAGGGTGGGGGGGGGGGCATTATCTGGGCAGGACAGTCCAAGGCACTTGGCAACCTCACAAGTACCATCTGCACATAAATGTCCTAGAAATGAGAGCCGTGCTCCTAGCATTGCAAGCCTTTCAAGACTCTCTTCCTTCTGGGACCATTGCAGTTCAAACAGACAACATGTCAGTGGTGTGGTACATCAACAAGCAGGATGGAACCAGATCCTACCCCTATGTCGAAAAGCACTCAGACTGTGGCAATGGGTGACTTCCTCCCAACGTTTTCTGATTGCGACGCACATCCCTGGGAGATCCAACATCATAGCAGACAGGCTCAGCAGAGCTATCCTCATGCCTCATGAGTGGTCTCTAAATCAGGAAGTTGTGGATCTTATCTTCCGCAAATGGGGACAGCCTTGCTGTGATCTTTTTGCCACCCCTTTCAACAGCAAATGCAGCAACTACTTCTCCCTTCTTCTGCGTCCAGGTCACAGACCCAGAGATGCTCTAGTCCACGATTGGCCTTGGGGACTTCTTTATGCCTTTCCTCTGTTTCCCCTAATACCAAAACTCATACAGAAAGCAGAATCGTTGGGTTGCAAAATGATCCTCATTGCCCCCTACTGGCCTCGACAGATTTGGTTCCCGTTCCTGCACCCCTACCTTCTCGATCAGCCCTGGACTCTGGACCCGATTCCAGATCTCCTGATTCATCAATCAGGCGGGTTGCATCAATCCCCCCAAACTCTCCAGCTCACAGCTTGGTTGCTCCACTTCCAACCTTAGCCAGGCTTCTCAGCATTTCCCCAGCAGTCTGTGAGATTATCGTTTCCTCACATAAGTCTACAACGAGAAAAACCTATGCTAGCAACTGGAAATGTTTTTCTTATTGGGCAGAGTCTAGGAATGTGGATCCCTTCTCAGCCCCAGTCCATGAAATTCTTGAATTTCTAGCCCAACTTTTTCACTCCGGGGCCGCTTCCGCTACAATTAGGGTACAATTAGCGGCCATTTCTAATTTTCATATCTGTTTGCAAAATTCTAACATCATGTCTCATAAGCTCTGTAAAGCTTTTTTGAGAGGAACATCTCTTCTTAGACCTCCAGTGAGAGATCTCCCTCCTCCTTGGGACCTTAATTTACTCCCAACTTCCTTAATTCTGCCTCCTTTTGAACCGGCAGCATCCTGCTCCATCATGTTTCTGTCTCGGAAGACATTCTTTCTGGTTGCTATCACTTCAGCTAGGCGTCTCTCAGAACTTCAAGCACTATGTGTTCATCCTCCTTACCTGATGTTTCACAAGAACATAGTTTCTCTGAGGACTAATCCTTCGTTTCTTCCTAAAGTCTGCTCAGAAAATAATTTAAATCAATCTATAGATCTCCCTGTGTTCTTCCCCAGTCATAGCACCAAGGCAGAGTACAAGCTTCGCCAATTAGACGTTCACAGATAATTGCATTTTTACCTACATAGAACTAAAGAAATAAGAAAGTCAGACCAGTTATTCCTTTCTTATGCCTTAAACAAACAAGGTCTCCCAGTTTCCAAGGTGACCTTATCCAGATGGTTGTCCCACACTATTACATTTATTTATCAGTTATGGAATAAAGAGTTACCAACTAAACCAAAAGCTCATTCTACTAGGGTATTAGCCACCTCCGTAGCTTTTCAATCTAGGTTGCCTATGGATTCCATTTGTGCAGCTGCCACGTGGGCAAACCCTCATACCTTTATTTCTCATTACAAGGTGGATATGGTCTCCCGGAGCAGAGCTGACTTTGCTTCCACTGTTCTGAAGAGTCTGTTCCACTGAGCCACCCAGGATGTTAGGTGCTAGGGACGCTGTCCCCAACAGCAAGAATGAAGGCAAAATGGACAACTTAACATTAAGAAGTTATGTACCTACCATAACATTCCATGTTAGTTGTCTTCATCTCGCCTTCTTTCTTGCATCCCTCCCTCCATCCCCCCGTCCTAGTGGATCGAGAGGAGTCCTTTTTCACTGGATGAGTATTCTTTATTCTTATGGCTAGGTCTTCCTAACCTATTCTAGATTTTAGGATGCATGGAACAACCAGTTTTATGATAACTGGTTTCTCTCATATTATGTCTGGGATTAGCTATTTCAAACGAGATCTGGGTAGCTGTCACTAGGCATCATGGGATACGGGGTAGCCTTAAGCCAGTAAACAGCTCTCGAGCTATTGAAGATGGCCGAGTCGGAGCCGAGGATCGGCTCCAATCCCAAACAGCAAGAAAGAAGGCAAGATGAAGGCAACTAACATGGAACATTATGGTAGGTACATAACTTCTTATTCTGGGACAGTAAAGAAGTGGACCAGAGTGGTTAAGAATTCTTAGACTGTAAACAGAGGGGTTGCCAGAAGAGGTTGGAGGCAAAGGAAGGACAGGAGTGTTCTCTGAGGAGCTTGTAGACCTGGGATCTAAGAAGCATTTTAGCTCGTTGTTGGAAAGGTAACCAAATGGCTTTATTAAGCATGGTACAATGGTGCTCATGTCTGTAGGGGAGAAGGTAATGAAATGGCAGAGTTGCTTATTGTTTGGATGATGGTGGAGACGTTTTCCATTAATGCAGCTGCAACCAGTGAAAGTCCATATTCAAGCTAGACAAGTAAGAATGCCTTTTCTTGTGGCATTCCTGGTTCTCGCCAGGAGACAAAGGGGAGAATTTTATAAGACCAAAACAGGAGGGAATTAATTTTCTTCCATATTTGTTCTGGGTTGAGGTAAAAGTCCATATTCAAGCTGGACAAGTAAGAATGCCTTTTCCTCTAGCATTCCTGGTTCTCACCAGGAAAGAAAGGGGAGAATTTTATAGGACCAAAATAGGAGGAAATTCATTTTTTTCCATATTTTTTCTGGATGAAAGTAAAATTTCAGTGCAGCTTCAAGCCACATATCAAGGTATTTGAAGGAGGTGACTTGATCAATGGGGTTGTCAAGATGGTCATGGATAAGAAGTGATTGGAAAATTTTCTGCCATTTAGGGGAGGTACCAAACAACATTACTTTATGTTTGGAAGTATTTAGCATTGGCTTTTTGTTAATTAAGCCATTTGACAAGAGAAAGGAGATCTGCTTGTAGTTGTTGCTGTATAGCTCATAGTCAGGTTTGAGTGAAATAAGACCATGTTGTCAGCATAAAGTAAGAGAGGTGAGGGAGGTTGAGTGGTAGCTTATTAATGAAAGTGAAAAAAAAGGGGGGAGCCAGAATGGTGGGAGCAGAGAGAATATTCTGAAACTGAACAGAGAAGTACCAACTGGAAAGATGATATTTAAACCAGGGAGTTGTATTTGAGCTAATTCCAGTTTCAGTTAGGTGGTTTAACAGAATGTTATCGTCAACCAGATCTAAACCTCTAGTGAGGTCAATAAAGCTGGATTCAATGAGGAGGCCTTTGTCCATAGCCAGGAGGATGTTATCAGTCTTTGTCAAGAGTGCTGTAGAAGTGCCCCTACCAGCCCAAAAGCCATACTGTTTTTAGAAATAGTCGATTATATTGGGAGATTTAATGGGTGAGTTAATTGTAAACTATTTTTTGAAGGATTTTACCAAGTATGGGAAAAAATGGAGACAGGACAGAAGTCAGTGGTGTGGGATGGGTTAGTTCTTTTAGGGATGGGTTTAACAATGGCTGTTTTCCTGATATTAGCCATGATGTTCTGAATTAGGGAGAGATTATAACTGTGAAGGGGTGAGACTATGTGGTCCTTACATAGGAATAAGGACCATGGGAGAAGATTGTCAGGACCAGTCAGTTTTTCATTCTTTAAGTAGTGGTACTTTGTGTTTAACGTTGATTGCTTTGAAATGAAAAGTGGGGCTATAAGGGATGGGAGAGAGATTAAAGGAAGAGAAATGGTTATTAATGGAATCGGGGATGGAAAATGTACTAAGTGGAGGCTGAAATCAGCTGCAGTGAGGTGAGATGAGGAGGAATGGATGTTAGCTTGATTAGTATGGCCTGTCAGGCTGTTGATTTCTGCCCAGTATTTTTTAAGTGAGTTGAGAAGGGACGACTGATACTTTTTCATGATGTTTATGTTGTCTGATTGCCTGTTTAGCTAGATTTCTTAGCTTAGTATAATGTTGCCTCCAGATTGAGGATGGGTCGTTTTTCCAAGTGTGCTAGGCATTGTCCATGAAAATAATGAGGCATTTGAGTTCATACATGAGTGAGCAGTGTCGTAACAGAGGGTCGGGAAGTATGAAGCTTTCTGTTTTTTTTTTTGTTTTTTTTTTTTACTCAAAAGAAGCACCACATAACTCACGTTCTTATATTTCACAATAAAATATTTTTACATGTTCATAATTTAATAATCCAAAAGGTGTAAAAGCCTAAACAGCCGAACAGACCAAGCAAACCAAAAACCACGAAGTTGGCTGTAAAAGGCTACGTGCTCAAGAAAGTCCGAAGTAGCCAATGGTAAATTCCACTTTTATTAGAACAGAAACACTTCGTGGTTTTTGGTTTGCATGTTCATAATTTACACAAAGTTTTCATATACGGTTATTTTATTTCTGTAACCTTAGACTGGTATAACTTTTATGAACAAAATGTGTAAATCTGCAGACAAAAATCACAGTGATGTTCCCTAGTCATAACAGTGGATAGCATAGCTCTCAATCTCTTACCTCAAGAAAAAGGGTCAAACATAAAATAAAATAATGGAAAAACAAAGGGCCAGAATCAGAGTCAGATTTTAAATTTTGCTCTCATATCTGTAGAATGTTGGTAGAATAACATTTTACATCATCATGCATTTTCTGAAGGAAAGAAGTCTGAAACTCAAATGTTGTATTATTTGGTGACTGTGGTCCACATCAGGTTGTTAGAACAACACATATTTTGTAAGAAACAAACCAACAATATGAGATAAATATAAAGACATTCTGCAGACTCAGGGACTTTTGAGAGCTATAAAGTAGAGGTACATACAAAAGAGGATGATGATCTGATCTACGATAGAGCTCTCAACCTTTAACCTCCAGAATTAGGGCAAGTGCAAAAAAAAAAAAAAGGCCATAAATTATGTGCAGTTTTTAAAATATTGGTATTGTTAACTTAGATAAGAGAAAAAGAGGATTATACCATATTTTGTGTCATAAAAATAGTCTGCAACTGTCCCAATTATAAGAACCAACCAAATGTAATTCACTTTTTCAAAAATTTCTGATTTTTAGGAAGGACAGAGCACCATTTTTAAACACCTTTATTGAAATATACTTAATACATATGCAAGCATACATTTATATAAAAGAAAACAAACCATGCTAACATGTTCACAATTACATTATACATCACATATATTTGTTTATGCAATTATCATTAATCCCACATTACATAAATTGATCATTGTCCGCCTTCCCTTAAACCTCACTTCTCCTCCACAACATTATTCTGCATGTATTCTTCCCTCCATACTTCAATTGTCCAGATCTTTGCAGAATGTCCATATTTTTGGTGTGTTCCTCATAAAATTTGTGGTTTTCTGGCTAGTCATTGGGGACTTGGGTCACTAAATAATGACAGATATTTGAGATTCAGACTTCAAATATTCAGAAAATGTATGCTAGAGCAAAACATGTTATTCTAGCAACTTTTTAAGTTTTTGTGAGCAGTAATTGAAATCTGTACCTGATTTTGGACCTTTGTCCCCCCATTAGTTTTTGCTTTCTCCAGCGTTTTTGCAATAAGAAGTTGAAGGGATGGTTTATACACTTTTCCATTTTTTCTAGGTAATTTGCTCCTACCCTTTCCTAAAGATCTCACTTCCAATTTTTTTTATCACTACTTCAAATAAAGTTGGTTTAGACTTTGATTTCCATTTTCTAGTAATTGTTTTTTTGGCAGTCTCCAGAATTAAGCTTAATAAGGTCTTAGTATGTCTAAGCAATTCCAGCCCTGTATCTCAGCTAAAAAAAATAATTTCCTTAGTTACACCTGCTTGCCCAGCTAATATTTCTGACAGAGTATTTTTATGGAATTTTTAAAGTTTGCTAACTCATTACACTCCCAAGTCATATCTTCCCAGTTACTTCTTTCTTCCCCATCACACCTCCAGCATTTGCCATTAACCTGAGGAAAAAATCTTTGTGCAGTCTGCCTGGGGTATAAAAATACCTATGCAAATACTTCCAAGCAACAATCCTAGATCTTCTAGACTTTCTTGGATATTTCTGTACCATACATATGCCCTTCTATTGTTTCCTTCTGAATTGCTTATCCAGTCTCCCTTCCCAATCTTTTTTAACCTCCTCTGATTGATTCCTATAGGTGTTTGCAATATTTTGTATGCCGTATTAATTATCCCTTTTTTAAAAGCAGTTTCTGAACAAGATTCAACTAAAAACTCTACCAAAGCGGGTCTTTCACTTATGATTCCTTATTCATTTCTCTGTGCCTATACTCTGATAACAATTCCTGATAGGGGAGGCAGTCTCTAGCCTCAATCCAAATGTCTTCTTGGCCTCTTCCTACTTTATTACCTTTAGTTATTTACTCCCAGTACCTTGGTTCATTTGCCAGTTTGCTCCAGTAAATTTTAGCCCCCTCATTTCTATTCTCTGTACCCCTAATTGCAGTCATACCAATCAGCAGAATTCCCTTTCTCCATTCTTGCGTTGGCTTTGTTCTTAGAATACTTTCTGCTACTGTATGAATATAATATGCTGTATGGCTTATGTTATTCTCCATAAAGGATCTGCATCCAAAATCCCTCTTTCTCCTTATTTCTTGAATCCTCCCCCCCATGCTTCATCATCATCCTTCTCCACTTTCAATTATAGCTTTTTGCTTATGTATGTATATCAGACTTAACCGTGTAGTTCTAAAATATCGCTTCAAATCATGTAATCCTAAACCACCTTGTTATTTTGGAAGGACCAGCTTATTCCACTTGACCCTTGTCCTCTTCCCTTCCCAGATAAAATCCTTCAACTTTTTATTAATTCCTGTTCATAGTTTCTCCTCTGGTTGACCTGTATAAAAAAAACTAAAGGGACTATAAACATTTTCACTGCTTGCATCCTGCTATCCATATCCATAAACAAGTTTCTCAGTTTTTTGTATTATCTTTTGTTTAGTCTTTTCCCACATATCCTTAGTTCCTTAACAGAATCCTTTTTTTTTTTCAATTTATACTCCTAAATATTTCATTTTATCATGCCCCCATAAATATGGGTATTGCTGAACCTTTTCATGTGTGGGTACATAGTTTACAGCTATAGTCTTTGTTTTGTCTTCATTAATTGTATATTCCAAAAAAAAAAATACCTAAAACTGTCTCAAAATGTTCCACAACACTGAGATGTCCTTTTCTGATTTTATCAGGTACAAAATAATATTGTCTGCAAACAAAAGCAAGTTTTCTTGATTACCATACCAATTATATCCTTAGTTTTCTGAGTCCATTACCTTCTTTGCCGATGGCTTTAAATATAACACAAATAACAAAGGGGAAAGAGGGACAGCTCTGCCTGGTTCCTTTGTTCAGTCACACTTTATGAAAGAGGAACCATTCCGCTTTAATTTTTAGCTACTCCAATCCCTTATTTATCCTCCCAATTAACCATATAATTGTATCAGAGAATGCAAATGATTCCACTGCCCTACACATAAACCCCCCAGTTTACTCTGTTGGATGTTTTCTCTGCATCAAGACTTACCAACACCAGCAGTATTTTCTTGCATTCTGCTTCCACCTAAATCATCATTGTTCTGCTAATGTCAAATGTTTGCCTCCCTCCACAAAACCACATTGATCCATATCTATCCATTTTGGCAACACCTTTGCCATTCTTTTCACTATTATAGAAGTAAGCACCTTATAATTTTGAATTTAAAATTGAAATGGGCCTGTATGAAGCTGGATCTGAGGGGTCATTAGATATAACAGCCGCCACCACTTTCTTCCAGTATTTTGTTGCTTTTCCTTCCTTTAAAAATACTGTTAAACAAAACCCTCCAGATCTTTATCACTTTATTCTCTCCTAGCTTGCAAACTTCCACAGGACTGGAGACTTTCCTACAGATGGATTATGCATCACCATTTTTATCTTATATCCTCCAGTCTTCACTGTTAACTGTTGAGCCTGATCTACCTCTAACGTTGGCATACCTAAGTCTTCCATAAATATTTCTATTTCTGTTTTTTTTTTTTTTGATTTTCATATTCCTGTACTTTATACATTTTTTCATAACATTTTGAAAATATATCTAATACCTATACAGGATCACTGGTTATTTTTCTTATTATAGGCTCCCTAAGTTTAGCAACAACCTTTTTTTTCTTTTCTGTTACCTAAGTAATTGTGTTAAAAGTTTTTGTGCTCTGGAGTTATTATCAAAACAGTTGTTTAATAGCAATCATTCTAAACTCATGCGTATTATCCAGATACTCCCTTATTTTCTATTTACCACTCTGCATTTGCACCTGTTCTTGTTCTTTTTTAATTTCTCCAAATCTTTTGGGTTTCTAATATCCTGACAGGAATGGACACCATTCCTAAGTCAAAGTACGATTAAAGTTTATGAAATTAGTATTGTTTCACTCTTTGATGTCAGCCAAAAGTGCTCTTTGCAGCACCCACAATGTGCCCAGTAATGATTCCTTCTGCAATTCATACGAAGTTACGTGTATTGGTAGTATGTCTAAATATGATTGTAAACTCTTTTTTATAAGACCCGTTGCTCCTACTACTATTGGAACTGTCTGGGTATCTTTCTTCCACATTGCCCTCGTTACTGCTTGCAAATCCTGATATTTCCTAACTTTGTGTCTCTCTGTACGTAGCATGGGTGCCAGAACCAAAGAGCCAGGGGGAGGGGGAGCCCTCCCCCCCACTTTTACAGCTGCAAGACCTGTTAGAAAAAAATCAATGAAGTGGAGTTTTCACGCTAACGTGGATTCACGCGCAGAAGTTAAACTAACTAAACAAGCTGTTCTTGTTCTCTTATTGCTCTGGGTTACAGTACTACACATTTAAAACACATTCTAACAAGTGGTGCTGTATTATGCAAGGAATATAATTTAATACAATCAGGTTAATACAATCAGGAAGGTGAATCAAAGAATCCGTACATGTATGCTTACTCACAGGATGCAGGAGATCAAAATAAGGGAAGAGACCAATCACCAATGGAGTCCCCCAGGGTTCGGTGCTGAAACTTTTTTCTGTTTGGCATATACATCTAAAAAGTAGAAGGAAATACCAAAGAGCTTTGGCCAACTAAGTCTGAGATGACTGCAAGCTAGGAGCAGTTATTAAATCCCCAAATGACTTAGCCATCATGCAGGAAGGTTTGTCCCAAACAATAACTGGTGCCAGAATCATGAAATGAAACTAAACTCCAAGAAATATATTATCATATCCTTTGGGAAGTCATCCACGCCAGGGAACTGCTAAACTGACAATGCCCCCTGAGAACTGACCCAGTTGTTTGGCATTTGGGAACGTGTGTGTACAGTGACCTAACTTTTGACCAACATGTGCCCAGAGCCATAAGAAAGTCTTTCTATATTGCACAGCCTATAAACAAATTGATTTTGACTAGCTCTAGAGATGTTATTGCCCCCCTTTACAAAGCTCTCATTAGATCAATAATTTTGTATAATGTCCACTTTGGCATGTATTTGTCCAGACCCATGCAACAATTGGAATACCCACAGAGATGCCTTACTAAAAGAATACAAGCCCTAAATAATAGGTCTTGCATGGAGCACCGCAAAGATTTATCACTATACTCAGTATCCTACAGAGTGCTTAGAGGTGACATGTCTGCCATACAAGGCATCCTCCGACCTAATACAGATGGACCTACTGAACATCAGCAAGTCAAATGGCATCAGAAATACTCAGTCCAGGTATGTAAAGTGAATGTTGTGGAGAGATGGATATATATCTCAGAGGCTACCACTGTTCCAGAACAGACTATCCATTCAAGTAAAACAAAGCTCATCCCTGTCCACATGCAAATTGGATCTAAGGATGGGTAATACAAAATGTACTTCAGGATTGCCCCCATGCACTAATGGATAGAGGCAGTTCCTAAATGCTGCATCCCTTACATGGATCCCCTAAAATTATCTACAGTATGATCACATTTTTTCTCACTAGGGCTAATATACAATTATCAGCCATGGGATAGGTAAGACCAATCAGGAAATGTTAATTCAAGCATCAAAAGGGAAATAGTCTAAGCTTAAAATGCCCTCTAAGTGAACCTATGTTGTGTTAGTAAATAGTTTTAAAAAATTGCCCTTTTTAGATCACTAAGTGCCCCCTCACCCTCCACCCCCAGTCTTCAACAGCTTCCGGCGCCTCTGGTACGCAGAACACTGTAGTCACTGGGTGTGGCAATTTCAATGATCAATGCTATTGGATGCGTGTCAAAACTTTCAATTAAATGCAAATGTTCCTGTAAAATTTAATTTCTGTCTAGTTATTGTACCTTGAGGAATAATATGTAGAATCCTCTCTTGAGTTCCTGCTACTGAATTCACATCTTCCATAATAAAATATTTTCATAAAATTCTTCAGAAATCTAGCCTTTTTTGTTATATTTTCCCTTCTGTGTCCCCCAGATACATCCTCACTGTTGCAAATCAAGTTACAGCCCTCACCTATAAGTAATATTCCCTGCTGAAAGCTGATTATTTCTCCCAAAATTTTCTTAGCAGCACTGAGAGACACTTAGCAAAATTTTAATAAGCATCTTTCTTACATCAGATGCTTATCAAAGTTCTCCTTTTCCTAAATTTGGAGTATAATGATAGTGCTGTGTATACTACAAGTGGATTATGACTGGGGAAATCCTGATCGTAATTCAGTGATTGTTTATATTAGTACACACCAGGATGTACAGTAGCAAGCACCCATCCCCTGTGTCACATGGGCTGACATTAAAATGTCAGACATCTTATTTTTCAACAAATGAATGTTTGCATGAATCAAGTTGTTCTTAAGAAAATGAGATTAAACAAAAAAAAAAAACAGTGTAACTTCCAACAGTGGACATATGCTCCCTGTACCCCCCAAAAGGACTGCAAGGTACATAAAACTGTACATAGTGGGGGGCAGCCCCCTTGCTGGATGTGTATGACCGTTCTTCATTGATATTGTCAGTAACACCTGAAATTAGAGTGTCATTTTTTTTTTATTTTTTAACTTTTCTTAAACTTTTTTAATGTTCAAAATTAGAATAACAATTAAAAAATGTAACAAACACTTAACTGACATCCCCATCAGGTTATCAATCAAGTGAGCACCAACCACATCTGAGTGAAGTATGACACTGTGTCCTAAAGTAAACAGATGGCCATAATTCTATGTGGTACATGGAGTTTTAGCTGTTCTGATATACTACAAGTTGCAGAGGAAAAAAGTGTAGAGGCATGAATTATTTTACAACTTTTACTCTTTTAACACAGTTCTGTCACACAGCAACATGAAGTGAAGGAAGTGTACCAATGATGGTCCTGCAGCTTTAAAAGCTACTGACTACTTCAGCTTGCCCTAATTTGTGTGTGTGTGTGTGTGGGGGGTGAAGTATATTATAATTTTTAAAGGTAGAACACCTTTCCAAACAGTAGTGCTGTAAAACTTGGGAGGAGAGGCAAGTCTGTTATGCATGTATCTTATATCAAAGAAGTGCATAACAAGATTTGTTATGCATGGCTTTCAGAACTATTTTGTCCTAGTCTTGCACTAGAGTGTATGTAGCAAACATCACAGTATGTGGTAAGAAGATAAAACAGCTTTTAAAGCTGTTAGTCTGTCAGAGGTGCACTTTTTTCTGGATGCTGTCTGTGTGGCAGTGCTAAGTGTTTTATAGTTATTAAAGCTTTAAAATGTTTTGTGTTCCCTTTTCCATAACTAGTAGTATATTGGGCAGTTGAAGCTCCATGTATTATTTACTTTATTTTATTGTGAATTGTTAACTGGGATAGAAGACTGATTCTATTGGACCTATTTCAGTCTCAGCCAGAAAAGAAGTATCACAGTAGATACATGCTGTTATACACTGAATGAATGACAAAATGCAATATACATATACATATATTATATACAAAGTGAGTATCTGACTTGGCTTGAGGGTATGAATACACTAGATAAATGGCATTATATACAGAGTGACAGAAAAAAATAGAGTCAATGCATGCATTATATACAGAGAGAAAGTTGATATGTTGAAAGAATTACAATGAAAGATGTGATTAAGTTATATGACTAGAGAGATAGCAGTTGCATTTTCCTAGAGTCTTGAAATGTGCTTTTATTTCTTATTGAAGAATTGGGTAAGAGGAATGATCTTGAAGAAAAGAAGGGAGATATTCTCACAGTTTGGGACTAAGGGCTGAGAAAGCATGGTCTGTGCAATGAAACCTGGTTGGGAGGGGGAGTTGAAGGAGAGAACCTGAGTGGTTAAGATTTCTAAGTTTGTGTGCTGGTGCATCTCTGGATAGTCTGGAAGCTTTTGGGAGAAATGTCTCATTCTTTAGAAGTTTAAATAGTTAAGAGGCGAGTAGAAAGTCAGCACATTGTTTTACATGTAGCTAGTTAGCTTTTGCAGTGGTTTTGCAGTAGTGTTAATTTCTTGGGGATAGAATGTTGAATCTGCATATGGTGACTGAGATGGATTGAATGGTAGATGCATTTCTTTTAGAGGGTACAGCAATCAGGTGGAGACCATATTGCTGAACCAGTAAGATACATTTCCCTACAGGGTCCAGATAGAAAAGAGGGAACCCTATTAGCCCAGAATATGAGCTTTGATATTGTTTGTGTGTGTGTAGTCCAGGTGGAATTGGACATTTTTATATTTCTTGAATCTCAATATTTCTCTATCTGTCCTCTCTCTGTATTTTCAGTCTATCCCCATTTTTGACCGTACACTTACCCTCCTTTTTGCCTCGTTTCCCCTCTCCTTACTCTAGATTTTAGCTATTTTGTAATACTTCCTTGCACTCACCCTTTTCTCCTCTGTCATTTTCTTTTTCAGGTCTTCTGCTTTTTCATCAAGGTTGTACCTACTATCACCAAACAGGAAGATTTCCTATCCCTAAAGTGAAGGCTGTGGTGGCAGACAGTCCCAACAACCACAAAGTGTCAATTTTTGTATGTGAATTTTGCCCTTTATGCAATGTTTTTTGCTTAAATAAGATCTGAAGACCTGGTTCAGCTGTTGCACATCACTGCCACACTCCCCTATCCCCTTTCTCTTTTTTCTTCCTTCTAAATTTGTCCCACTTGCATTTTGAACTAAATAGGTTTTGTCTTGTAGACCTGATATTTCTATGACTGTAAACTCTCCTTCTCTTCTTCCTTTCTGCCTCTATACTCCCCACATGGTGCACTAGTTATTAACTGTGCTGCTTTCTAGTGCAACAGAAGACTCAACACCTTAGTCTATATCTTTTTCAGTGAATTTACCATAGACAGCATACAGCTCACCTACCTGACTTATGTACCAAAAAGAGACTGGCTGTACGAGTAACTGCCATTGAACTGACTGGTTGCAATATTTTTTGTTGAAATTATTGATTGTTTATTTATGTGTCTTCTATCCACTGATCCCTGCTGGTGTAGCCCCACTCCATTCGCCTTTGCTACAATCTGTCTCACTCTGCTCCCCTACCCTACCCCCATTCCCACCCACCTCCGTTCAATTACATTTATCTTCATCTGTTTCTGACCACTCCCTCTCACCCCTCCTCTACACACTGCATTCCATGCAATCACATCTACCTATTCATTTTTCACTTATACTCCCACTAATTACCTCACCATAGTACAACCTCCCACCTCCCTTGTAGCCTATTACTCTAGCTGCCATTCACATTTTACTAACCTAAGCAGTATCATACCTAACCATACACTATCTGCCATACCCTCATACTCTTTCCAATTCCCTCCCTTTCATCCAATTTTTGATCTCCCTCCCACCTTCTAGACTCTCTAAACAAAGTGCTACATCTACTCTTATCAATTGCAATGTATACTCTCTTCACTCTCCCTACATCCTATCATCACCCTCTACCTGACCCTTACCTCAGTCCTACCCTTCCACTCCCATAGTCTTGCAACCTTACACCTTTCCCTGTCCTTATGACAACCTCTCTTTCCCCGCATCACAGTACACATCTCTTCAAATGCAAACTCTCTCCTCAACACACCTACCTTCCTAAATTCAAAAGCAAATCCTTTTACCCTAACCCTATAAGGTGTACTCCCTCAACCACCATATATAAACTACTTCTCACTGGGGACATTCACCCTAACCCAGGTCCTCTCACCAACTCCACACATCCCTCAAATCCTCCAACTTCTTCCTCCCCTCAAACTTCCCCCCATCTTACACTACCTCATCCACCAGAAACTTTAAAATCATGTCTCTCAATATCAGTAGTACCCTAAATAAATCTCTGAGTTGCACTCTTGGATAACACTACACACACCAGATATCCTCTCCATCTGTGCAACTTGGCATAAACCCCACATATCAAACAAAGAAATCCTACCCCAAGACTACAATATCTTCCGTCAAGCTAAAACACTGAGAAAAAGTGGAGGGGTAGCTATACTATACTCAGAACTACTCTCTGTCCATCCTCTACCATACTCCCCTCCTAGTTTTCACCCTGCCAAAATTCTAATAGCTAACTGTAATTTAAACAGCCAAAAAAAGATTGTCATTGCTACTATATATATATATATATATATATATATATATATCACCCAGTAAAAATATCCCTATTCTTGAACTCTTTCTTGCCTGGATCTCTCAAACCATCTCTTATGAAACCATTATACTAGGAGATGTTAACATCGACTAGAATACTCTGACTACTAACTCCCCCAATTCCAGCATTAACCTTTATGGCTTTTCCCAACTCATTACCCCTCTTGCACTAATCAGCAGTCTAATACTAGCTGTACCCTTGATTGGATACTTACCTCTTGCCCTGACCATTATCATAATGCCTCTACTCTCCCTGACACACTTAGTGATCACCAACCTATTTCCATCCAGCGTCAGAGGCCTCAAACAACCAAATCTCACTTATATAAAGACTGCCAAAATCTATCCAATTTTGACCCTGATATATTTAATCAAATTCTGTCTTCCATCAATTGGCCCTTTCTTTTGGACCTCCCCCTGGAAGAAGCTGTTTTACAATTCAATAGCATCCTCCCTGATTCTCTTAACTCATTGGCTCCTGTCAGAAGAATTCTATCAGAAGAATTCAGGTTAAAACCAACTTCACCCCCTGGATTAGCAAAGATACTCTCTTCCTTATGCAGAATAAAGACAATGCATGGAAAACCTGGAATAAACTCAAAACATCCTCTAGTCTCCAGGCCTACAGGGAACTTCAAAATAACACAAATAAAGTCAACCTAGACAAAAAACTTTTTATCTTAATCCAACAGAAACCCCCCACTCTAACCTCCAAAAATTCTGGAGTACCATTAATAAGCTCCTACAGGCAGGAAACCCACCTCCTCCTAACCCCTACCCAGACAGCTCTCCTCTCAAAACTGCCATACTTTGGAAATCCTTCTTCATAAACTCCATACAGAACCCAATTAAACCAAACAAAGATACCTACCTTGACACACTATACTGAAAGTATTGCTAGTTGCTTGCTAGTAATTATGAAAATAGGCAATAGTTCTGTGATAAAATGAGAGGCTGCCAGCCCAGAAAGACTTTTGTAAATAATTCTATGTCATTTGTAAATATTAATGTGATCCACAGGCTTGTTTAACAAATGTAAGAAAACTGTGTTAAGTGCTGAGCTTCAAAAATGTAACCACAGTGCACCCTGCTGGAAAACAGAAGAAATGTGTATAAAGTATATGCCAATGCTAATGTATGTTTTCATGGTAGAAATTGGGATATAAGAGTTAACTTGCAAACTCTGAGAAAATAAGTAAATAATTTTACGACTGTGTATTATCTCAAGCTAAGAGACAGGATGTCTAGGCTAGGAGTTTCTTTCTACTGTCTTAAGACGGAGATGATTACTTGGTTTTACAAGTAAAGTGTTTTTGTATTGGTCTGTGACTTCCTAGCAGCTGTACATCTGAGAGATAAGTATTTTTGACAGCTACATGTTAAATTCTGTTGGTATCTGTTTAGCCTGGCAACTAGATGCAATTGTCAAATATTTATGCCATCTAGCTAACCCAGCAGTAATGTGTATTATTAATTTAAGAACTATCTCAGAGAGCGAGAGAGAGAGAGTGCATTTTGTATTTTGTTCTGAATCTTGACAACACACCAGCACTTGCCTTGCTCTGTAAGTAAGACTTAGATCTTAGTATTTCTCTTAGTGATAGATAGGAATATAGCAAGATTAGTGTAGATGTTTTCTATATTTATGTGAGACTGTCCTACTATGTTATTTTAAAGTATTTCCTGTGATTTCTGAACTCTCTAATGTCACTGTGTTGAGTTAATAAGTATTGTCTTGTGTTTTTATTTATTATTAAATATATTTAAACCTTTTAACTGTGGCTGTTTTGTGTAGGGATAATTTAAACTCTTAAAGTACATTTGTGTATTTGGTGATACTGTACAAGCCACTCCAATAGCCTTCAAGTCTCAGTTACACTTACTATTTGGATAACAGTAACATTAGACAGCAGAATTGGACAACCTTTGGTAAGGGGCTTTATAGTAGCTGATAGTAGTGGCTGGTGGCAGTTGGTACTACCTTATGGTATGGGCAGAAGGGGGCATAGCTAGTGAATGTGTACCAACCTTCCTCAGGAGTGTCTGTGTGTTTGTATATAGATCAAATCTCAATGTGTGTGTGTCAGCTACTTGAGAAGGGACATGAAGCACTGGTTGGACAGAGAGGGTACTGGATGTTTTGGCTTGACCACTCAGTTGAGATCTGAACCCTATAGCTGTGTCAGTGGGGAGTCTTACTGGGGATCTGGAGAGAAAGGGAGAAACCAGACCCAGACTGACTGTGATCTCTGTGTGCTGTTAAGGGAAATTGTACTTTACTGTGTGTGTACTTGTTATCCTCTCAATGTGCACGTCCCTTACTGGTGTTAGTGGTAAGAATTGAGGCTCCTTGATTACTGGGCCAGTGCACGGATGTCACAAGTTCTATAGACACTTAATACTTCAAAAAAACAAGTGACTTATAAACTGTTGCATGACATTAAGTGAAACCTTAGATGTTGTTGAAGAAAACTGTTTTTGATATTTCCAATGTAAGTTGCACAGCAACTTTTTTGCTGATTATACAGTTAAACATATGTTTCATATTTCTGTAAATATTTAAAAAAACATGAATGTATATTGTCATGTGAAAGCTTATGTCTGGTTAACAAAAATGTTGTTAGAATATATGTCTAGGTTGTACAGTTTTCAAGATATGAAAATAATTTGTGAAAGTTTACAAAAATATAATTTGGGGATTGTGTGCATTATAATATATGACAGTATTTGTGGAAAAACTATGAATGCACTGACTATTATCACTGTAAATAATACTTTTTTACTGATAACATTGTTATTTGTACAGTTTTAGTAGCTTTTATTGTTCACAAAATATTTACTTTTGTTTATCGTATGCTTTTTAAGTTCAATTTTCAGAAAATGGTCTGAAATGCAAGATTTGTGTAGGCTGCTAGAGGTGTGATATTCCACACCACATAGGTGTTAACGAGCTAAGTGACATTTTCAGTAGTGTTATTCGGATAATCAAGAATTTTTACTGGTCTGGAGATACAAGTGAGCATTTGTCTAGTGCCAAAAGCATTGTTTTTATTTTAGAGGAGTTAATCAGTAATTGTTTATCACTGACCTAATGAACAAGGGCATGGAAATCAGCCCAAAGTTTGAGATCAAGACAACAGATAGAGTAGTTAGAGTGGAATAGGATCATGCCATCAGCATAAAGCAGGAGAGGAAGATGGGGATAAGTCCAAAGGGAGTTTGTTAATGTAGATAGAAAAGAGGAATGGTGACAAAATAGATCTTTGAGGGACACATTTCTGTAGAGGGACTGATAGAGAAGTTGAAATTCAGTGAGAAGTGGTGTTGTGAGGTAGCTTTTGAACCAGGACAGTGTGTCATTGCTAATGCCATTTCATATGGTGTAACAGAATTGAATGATCAACAAGATTAAGGGCTCTGATAAGGTCAGTAAAAATGGCTCCAGTAATTAGACCCTTGTCAATTCCAAGAAGAATGTTGTCGCTTAGTCTCCAGATAGTTCTTCCAAATTCCCCTCTTTCAATGCAGTCCCACAGAAAATGTTCTTGAAAAGGGTGTACATATGAAGCCTCCAAGATTTCAGGTGCCTCCTTTTTGGGATCTTAATTTGCTGTTAGTATAACTAACTCTTGCTCCATTTAACTAGCTCATCAGGTTGTTTTGAGATTCTTGACATGGAATGTAGTGTTACTAATTCCTCTGACCTACAAGCACCATAAGTCAGATGCAAGTTCTTATGGTGGGTCAGACCTATCTCATTTTCCACAAAGATGGGGAATCATTTGGAGCTAGGCTTTTTATTTATGCATATAACTGTCTCATGCACCACTGTCGGCTGTTACCATATATTATTTCCTGCAAATTTAACAATAGTGGAGATATTTTTTTTTTCAGTTTTGTCTCTGAGATTCACGGCTGTTTGTAGGCTGGTGCATCCCGCTCTGTTCGCCCTCTGTTTTGTTTGGGGCTCACTCCTCTCCCCTACCCTACCCCATTCCCACCCACCACCTCTTTCCCTAGATTTATACCTAAAAAAATACACACTCTTCTACCTCCAGCCAATACAACACCTCTCAACCCCCTCCCCTTCCCCTCCCCTCCACACCACACCTTTTCAACCATCCACTATGTCCCACTTTAACTCCTTGCTAGCCAATACTCTCCTACTCCACCTACTATACCTCTTGCTTAGCTCCAACTCCCTCCATTCATGCACCATCATTCACCTTCAATAACCTACTCTCCCTCTATCCTCCTCCAACAGCCACACCCACACATATGCAGCCATTAGCTCACTGCTCTACAACACAACTACCTTTCTCCTCCTACCTTTCAAACATTTACCCACACATAAGACTTAACCTTCAACTCACAGATATGTAAAACTTACCAATAAATTCAGACAACTCACTCTATACAATATAACACAAATTAAACTCCAAGCTGACATCCACCTCAGCCCAGGCCCTCTCACCCACACCTCTGATTACCCAACCATTTCCCCACCCACCCCTACACCAATCTCTCCCAAACATACTACTAACCACCACTCCCTCCCCCCACTGTCAAAGGCCAACAACTTAGACCTAGTCTTTATAAACTTTAACTTCCATAGTACTGTAAATAAAATTACTGAATTCCATGCAACCCTTAACTCCTACTTACCTGACATTGCAGCAATAATTGAAACCTGGCTAAAGCCCCACATCAAAGACATGGACATTATTATAAATGGATATAACATAATTGGATTAGACAGACCAAACAAAAGGGGTGGTGATGTTGCTATTATGTATAAAGATACACTCAAACTGGAACTATTAAACTGTACCCCTCCTGACCTACCTAACTCTGAAATCCTAACAACACACCTAGTAATAAACCCTAACAAATCTATTATTGTCATAACCACCTACCTCCCCCCGGCAGCACCATACCCATAATTGAAAATATTCTGGCCTGGGCATCAACTAATTTCAGCCAAGAAACCATTATCCTGGGTGATTTTAACCTGGATTGGCATTCCCGCAACACTGACAGCCCCTCCAATTTCCTAAATCTCTTCAATTTCACCCAAACCATATCCTGTCTGACCCGGCTAGATAAACACTCTAAAAAGCAGTCCACACTAGATTGGATACTAACTAACAAACCCAATCTAGGTTACTTAGCAGGCTGCCTTCCAGACTCCCTCAATGACCACTCACATCCCTTCCTGTACAGAAAATGAGCTCAGACACAAACCAACACAATATATAAATTTATCTGTAACAAAAAAAACTTTCCTTCTCCACTTTCAGCTATCTTCTTCAGCAAAGTAATTGGTCACCTCTTGGAAACCCCCCCCCCCACTTGATCAGGCAGTCCTTTACTTCAACAATACCTTTCTTAAAATACTCAACAATCTAGTACCCACAAGAAAAACAAGAGCAAAAACTAGGCACATACATTGGCTATCTAAAGATACCCTAGCACTGCTGAAGCAAAGAGACAGGGCATGGGCCACTTACCACACTACCAAAAATAACTTAGAGCACACAACATATCAGCAGCTATGTAACCAGACTAAGAGACAGATAAAAATAGACAAGCAAAACTATTTCCTTTCAGATCAGCAAACCTACCAATTTAACCCCAGAAAATTTTGGCAAAACATTAGCAATCTTCTCAACCCAGGCTATACCCCCCCCACCCACCAACTGCAACATTTCAGACCCAATAGCTATGCATTTTAAACCCCACTTCATTAAATCAATCACATCTCTTCTTGGTAATCCGACTAATCAGCCTCTCACTGTACCCCTTCCCTCTTCTGACTACCCCATCCCCTTCTCTTTCACCCAATCCAAACAAACTACATAAAACCTCTCCTTTCCAAACTCAAACTCTGCTGTCTAGTAGCTGATAAATTACCTAATGAATTCCTTAAAACTGCTGCCCCCTCAGTTGCCTATCACATATCGGTCCTAATCAACCGTTCTATCTCTGAACAATATGTACCCCATCTATGGAAAATATCCCACATCATTCCCTACACAAAGGCAGCCCCTCTAAGGATCTAAATACCGTCCCATAGCCATACTCTCCTCTCTAGCCAAAATCTTAGAAAAATGCATTCATTCCCAACTCCTTGCCCACCTCCTTAATCACAAACTCCTCTCCCCCACACAACATGGTTTTAGGCCATAACATAGTACTAGTACTGCCCTGCTATCTTCACAAACACCATTCAAGATCTTATAAATGGGCCAAATGATCTCCTCCATATTCCTTGACATTTCAAAAACCTTTGACACCATCTCCCACCAAATGCTACTAAATAAACTATCATCCCATGGCCTCAACACAACAGCCCTGTCCTGGTTCCATAGTTATCTCTCTAACCATCAGCAAGCCACCAAGTGGGAGAACACCCTGTCCCCCTTTCTATCCATCACTGTTGGTGTACTCTAAGGAGCCATACTTGGCCCCCTTCTCTTTACAATTTTTACTCACAACCTGAGCTATTCAACCCAACTAGCCTCCATAATTCAATACGCTGACAACTCTACATTAATCTGCACAGCCCCCACCCCCCAGGACCTACAAACAAAAATGCAATAATCTTTCCAGGACATAGAAAACTATCTCACTAGCCATCAACTCATACTTAACACCAACAAAATCAAGTTAATTGTCTTCAATTACAATAAACCCAAAACATGTCTGACTCCACTTTCTATCCTTTCCATAAATGGAACCAAAATGGATCCCACCAGCCAAGCCAAACTTCTAGGTGTCATAATCGATCATAACCTAAGATTTGGCACCCATATCTCCCTCACCATCAAAAACGTCCACTTCAAACTTGGCACCCTTTACAAAATTAAACCTTACCTTACAGACAATGCCAGACTAGCCACTGCCCAAACACATCTACTCTCCACCCTCCTCTATGGCTCCCTAGTATTTACAAACATTCATAAATCTGACCTAAATAATCTGGCATCATCCTACAACAAAATTGCCAAGTTTGCCACAGGCCACCCTTACAGAACCCACCACTGCTCTGTATTCTCCCAACCTAAATGGTTAGAACTACCAAACCTTCTAACATTTAACCAACTGTCCATAGCCCAAAATATAATTTGCAAACCTAACAACTGCTGCCACTCACCAATCTAGTCCAACCAAACAGCAATCCTAGAGCTCTAAGATCCTCAAATAAACTATTGTTAAAGATTACCTAAGCCCACAACACAAGGGCACTGGCCTTTTTTCACCATAAAATTGCCAAACTGTAGAACACTCTTCCTCAACCTATGGCTAAAAACCTCAACATTCATGAGTTTAAAAACCTCCTTAAGGAACATCTATCAAAACACTGGCTCATCTCCTGCCATACTCCTGGTTAAGCTGCGTGCTACTCCCTTACATTACCCTAAACTAGCTCATTCTCACAGCTACAACTATTAACTGCTGAAGGCTATCTTGATTCTACACTCAGTTTCAGTTAGCAAGGTATACACATATACTTCATAGGTTCATAGATTTAGTACTAAGATAATTGCCCTTGTGAGCCATTTTAAGCTTAGCCAATTATCCCTTGTGAGACTCAAACCCTGCACCTTGTGTTTGTAAGACAAACACCTTAACCATTAGGCCACCCTCCCAAATAATGCTTTGTCTTTAACTGTTATGTAAACTGTATTTCTCTATCTTGCAGTTAGTGTATCATACTGTTCTCACTATTAACTCATGTGGCCAGTTTTTATCTTTTTTTTTTTTTTTTTGTTAAATTTGTTAATTTGTTAATTATGTTCTAATTATTGTTATATAACTGGCTTGCTTTGTACATTGTTGATTAATGCATGTTCAGTCTGATTGTTTAATACTGTCTATTTGTATCTGTGGAGCTTTTCTTCCCAGGCCTCCACTTAAAATGGGCCTCATGCCCAGTCATATATTACCTGGTAAACAAACAAACAAACAAACAATCAAACAAACAATAAATAAATGAATATAACTGCATCACAAATTTCCTTTAGACATGCTATGCATCTCCCTCTTTTTCTTACAGAAACTAATATAAGGGAGATAGAATACTTCTTACCTTGGATGTCCACACCACAGAGAACTCAGAAAGTACCCTGTCAGAAGAAAATTTTGAGGATCTCCGATTTCTTGTTCTTTTCTTATTAGAAAAGAGAGAGAGACATTCTGTGTCAATTCAGACTGTTTACTAACAGATGACTCTTGGTATTAGCTTTCGCTATGCCAACTATGCTATGCCTTTTTTTTTTTTTTTTTGCCTGAACCTCCTTGTGTTCTGACTGTGCTTCTCAAACATTTTGGAAATATAGAGTATATTTCAGAGCATTTATTATAACTGTAATTGCCTTAATATTGCTACAACTCAAGTACTCTAGGTTGCACTGCATCTGAAGTGTTTGTGTGTTTTAGCTGCTTTTCTGTATATATAGACTTCTCTGTTTCTTTAACTAAATAAGCTCTGCAAAGTTGTTTTATTGCATTCCTGCCTGTATTTCTGAGTTTTTTGCACTTTTAAAGTTTGTTTTTGCTTAGTTTAACTGGTAGGCTACACACTCAAGTGTGCTAGCCGAATTAAAGCAATTACTGTGTTTAAAAAAAAAAAGTCCTTGTTTCCTGCCTTTACTGAACTAGAATAGTCCAGACTTCAGGTATTGCTGATCTCTGGGCTGTGTCATAGTTCCTGTGTTGCCCATATCCTTATTTGGATAGGAGGAAGCTTCTTTGTTCACCAGTGAGAGTGGGGAGCTCTGAGCAGCCTATCTGTCCCTTGCGGAGTGGTTCCAGCCCAGTGACCTGTAGCTTATTGGCCGTTTTGGGCCATTTCCTATCTCTTCAAACCCCCTGCTTTAAAGCCAGCTTTAGCGCGCTTTTGCGCTTGAAATTTAAAGTTTGTCCTGTCTGTTGCATTTACCTGTTGAAGCTACACACTC
Organism: Protopterus annectens; assembly: GCF_019279795.1. Taxonomy (NCBI): domain Eukaryota; kingdom Metazoa; phylum Chordata; order Ceratodontiformes; family Protopteridae; genus Protopterus; species Protopterus annectens. Next base: position 1,590,511,198 of record NC_056733.1, read on the forward strand.
AAGTGCGCTAGCCTGTGTTACATATTTATTGCATTTTCCTGCTATTTGTTGCGAAAAAAAACTATCCTTGTTTCCCGCCTTTCCTGACCTAGAGTAGTCCAAATACAGGCTTTGCTGTATTCTGGACTTTTGGAAAGTTCCTGTGTTGCCCATTTCCTTTCTTGGATAAAGGGAGGCTTCTTTGTTCACCAGTGGCAGTGGGGAGCTTAGAGCAGCCTATTTATCCCTGGAGGAGTGTTCCCAGCACAAGAATCTGGTAGTCTATTGGCTGTTTTGGGCCAATTTCTAGCTCTTTCAAGTCCCCCTGTATAAAACCCGCTTTGGCACGTTTTTTGCGCTTGTTACTACTCAGCCAAGCTCCTCGTGGTCCTGCAGAGTGGTGCTAGCAGCAGAGAGGCTAAAAGGGCGACTGCTAACCTATTACCTGGGCGACTGTCCGATCTAGCTAAACTGCAAGTATTTCTGCTTCTTGAACTGTTTTAAACTGTTTAAAGTTGTTTTTGCACCTGCACTTTTAAAGTTTGCCCTGTTTGTTGCATTTACCTGTTGAGGCTACACACTCAAGTGCGCTAGCCTGTGTTACATATTTATTGCATTTTCCTGCTGTTTGTTGCAAAAAAATATATATATATCCTTGTTTCCCGTCTTTCCTGACCTAGAGTAGTCCAAATACAGGTTTTGCTGTATTCTGGACTTTTCGAAAGTTCCTGTGTTGCCCATTTCCTTTCTTGGATAAAGGGAGGCTTCTTTGTTCACCAGTGGCAGTGGGGAGCTTAGAGCAGCCTATCTATCCCTGGAGGAGTGTTCCCAGCACAAGAATCTGGTAGTCTATTGGCTGTTTTGGGCCAATTTTTAGCTCTTTCAAGTCCCACTGCATAAAACCCGCTTTAGCGCGGCTTTGAGCGATTTTGCACATAGTGCAGCATTGAGCAATGCCGCTTAATTGTGTTTAAACCATTCTCGGCCCCACTAAGTCTGCTCTTCATTTTTTCCCTTAGAACTGATCTAGTTCTCATAATAAACACCCTATTCCTACTCTAAAGCCTGGCACTTGCTCACTAAAGCAATTATATAAGTCAGCACTAAAAAATTAAAAGCACTACACACTCACAAACTCCCCTTGAGTACCTTTTTCCCCATTGGCCCTTTTTTTCAATTATAAAGGAATTCCCAATACTATTCTAGCATGTCCAAAGGTCAGTTGTCAAGCTCCTCTCTGGTCCAGCTGGTGAATCTGGGAATCTTGAGGCAATGTTACAACTGCCTCATGTACACAGACAACCCTCTCCTCCTCCCAACAAATTCCAACACATGTGAGAGATGCAGCCATATAGCCAAACTGGAGGCTAAGCTCTCTCAACTCAGTACTGGCGTAACCAGTCAGGAGGAGAAGGAAACCACACTCACTACAATTCCAGTCTCACATAGACCTACCACGACAGCAAACCAAACACATAAACACACAAAAACATACTCGGAGGCTCTAAATAAAAATCTGCCTAAGCAGCAGAGACCTCCAAAGCAGACACCCAAGCAACCGCTACCCCAAACCAAAACACATGCAACACATAGCTCACAAAGCCGGTGTGCCGAACAGTCACAGCCCTTAAGGCTAAACAACACACCTGATACACTTGTAATAGGTGACTCTATCATCAGGCACACTGACATCCCGCTCACCAGGCTGAACAAGGAGAAGGTCACGGTGAGCTGCCTGTCAGGCGCTAGGATCTGCCACATAACACAAGCACTCAGGTCACTCCAAGGCAAGTACAAATATGACTCAGTCATTGTCCATGCTGGTGTGAATGACCTGAGACGTACCTTCCTGGACTACATGAAAAGAGACATAGAGGAGCTCTCTGAGCATGTATCCTAGGCCGGTATGACCCTGACCTTGAGTAGCATCTTACCCTCACCAAGAATGATGTCACAATATGAAGACAAGATGATCAATTTCAACAATTGGCTTAAGTATTGGTGTCATTCAAAGGGGATCCAATGCCTGTCAGCCTGGGATGACATGCTCGACAAGCCACGATGCTTCACTAGGGACGGCTTGCACCTGTCACCCCCTGGGCTTTCAGATATTGGCAAAGGCTCTTGCCACCCCCATAGTGCCTTTTTTTAGGCAAGGCTCAAAAGACAAACCCACCACCATAGGTATCACAAGGGATAAGAAACTAAGAGTAATGCTACTCAATACCAGAAGTCTAAACCTCAAGATGCATGCACTCGAAACTCTCCTTAGCATGGAGAACATCGATATCTGTGCAGTAACAGAAACCTGGTTCAAGGCTCCCGAGAGCACCCCAGCACTACCAGGTTATACCTCATACTCGGACACAGACATCCTTCAGAGGGGTCTCACGGAAACTGATAGCTGGTGCCAGAGCCATGGCCTGAAGTTAAATGCAAAAAAGTGTATAGTCATACCCTTCGGGAAAAACAAGGTAACCCCAAGCTACCGTATAGGTGGCAACCCACTAAGCACAGAAGAGGTTATCAGGGACCTGGGGACCCAGGTTGACAGTGGCCTCTCGTTTGACGCTCACGTTGCTAAAGTGGTTCGAAAGACCTTCTACATTGCCCACCTGATCATGAAGGGATTCACATCCAGATCAAGTGAGGTCATTGTTCCCCTGTACTCTTCACTTATCAGACCAATGATCGAGTACAGTGCCCCATTCGGGATGTATCTCACCCGACACCTGCAGCAATTGGAGCGACCCCAAAAGTTCCTCACCAAAAGGATAAAGGGACTCCAAAACCTGTCATATGCTGCCAGACTGAAGAAACTCCAACTCTATTCAGTTGCATACCGTCTGCTCAGAGGTGACCTGTGCCTGACATACAAGGCCATGACCAACCCGGAATTAATGGACATGCTCCACCTCAAAAAATCCAAATCCACCAAAACCACTAGAGCAAGAGACTTAAACCTTAGCACGGATATAAATAGGACGTGCTGGAGGGATAGATTTATCACCCAGAGACTCCCCATGCTGTGGAATAAAATCCCAGTCCATGTGAGGCAGAGCACCTCGCTGGCTCTGTTCAAGAGAAATCTTGACTGGTGGATGGGAGATCGTAGGTTTACCCCGGGAATCATCTCTGTGTCACTACTGGACAGAGGCACAACAAACTAATGGGCACAGTATTTCTAACATAAGGGACGGCGTAAGCCACATAACTTTGGGCTAGGCTTATAAATGCCCTAGGGCAGTTAGCCTAGTATAAACCTATGAACCTATGAACTATGCTTTTTGGCCCCAAAACTTGGACCGAACCACAAAAGAAGGGGGAGTATCAATATTCGTCAAAGATACCCACACCTCCAGGTTGGTGTCACAGCACGAAGCATCAGAGACTATCCATGTGCAACTAACAGTGGGTAAAACTGCCTTCCAGTTTATAGCCTGCTACAGACCACCCTCCCAAATCAAGGAACCCCACTCGGCCTTCCTGAGAACACTGGAAAATATGAAGGTCTCTCCAAACACCATTATATTGGGCGACTTCAACTACCCAAACATAGACTGGGAGCATTACTCTAGCTCCAACACCCTAGCCCAAAGGTTCCTAGAATTTATAAACTCAAATGCTATGGAACAACTTGTTGCCACTCCCACAAGAAGGGAAAACATACTGGACCTGATCATCACCAACATGGGGACTCTATGCTCCAGACCAGAAGTGTATCCCTCACTGGTAAGATTAGACCATAAACTAATCTCACTAGATATTCACATCCCGACCCCAGCCCCTGCCCAGAAAACCACAGTGAAAAACTTCTCTAAAGCAAATTTCACACTCCTCAAAACCGAGGTGGAATCCTTCAAAGCCCCCGGGCCTGTGGAAAATACGGCCCAGACCACAGAATCCTTTATAAACGCATTCTATGAACACCTTCAGGAATGCATGGATCATGCAATCCCAAATAAAACCAAGACCCAATCCTCCAAAGGCAGGCATCCTGTCTGGTGGACCTCAGCCATAAACAAATTATACAATAGAAGGAGGAAGCTACTACATGAAAGAGCAAAATCCCAAAAAGGGAAGGCATCTGTGATCAGTATTAGCAAAAAACTACGGGCAATTATAAAATCGTCTAAGGCTAGCTTCGAGAGAAAAATTGCACAGGACACTAAGGATAATCACAAGGCTTTCTTTAGTTATGTTAGGAACCTGGGTGGGTATTCCCATATATGCTCAGAATTAGTCCAAAATGACAAAAAATACACCGAACCCACAGACATTGCCAACATCCTAGCTGACAGGTTCAGCGCAAACTTCTCCCCCCCCCTTCCCCACCAAAAGGGCAAATATGTATCCCAGCAGAGTGCTGCCCCCCCGACATCTCAGATGCTCAGGTAAGAGCCGCCCTCTCCAAAGCAAAAAACACAGCATCAATGGGACCAGATGGTGTCCCGGGCTGTGTCCTACACGAACTCCAAGAAGAACTAAACCCAAACATAAAACTAATGTTCAATCTCAGCCTTACTACAGTTTATGTACCCAAAGACTGGCGTACAGCAACAGTGGTCCCTCTCCACAATGGTGGTGCCTCAACGGATCCTGGAAACTATCGCCCCATAAGCCTGACTAGCTTGGTCTGCAAAGCTATGGAAAGGATCATCATGGACCTCATAAATAAAGATATTGGGGACCTACAGACACTGGATCCTACCCAGTTTGGCTTTGTTAAGGGCAGATCCTGCCTCTTAAACCTGGTCAATTTCTTTGAAACAGTCACAAGGCCATTGATGAGGGGAAGGTGGTCCACACAGCCTACCTGGACCTTGCAAAAGCCTTCGATACAGTACCCCACTCGGGCATTATAGATAAGCTTCACCAGGTTAAATATAAACACCTATGTCACTAGATGGGTTGCAAACTGGCTCAAGGACAGAACCCACATGGTTAGAATTGCTGGAGCCATGTCAGACTCCAAACCAGTTACAAGTGACGTCCCACAAGGCTCAGTCCTGGGACCTCTCTTGTTCGGTATATATTTCTCGGTGGTACAGGCCAACACAGAAGGACTGTGGCTAACCAAGTTCACAGATGACTGCAAACTGGGCACCATAATCGACTCTCCAGCCGACACAAGCATCATACAAAAGGGCCTCATAGAAACAGACAACTGGTGCCAGAGCCATGGCCTCAAGCTTAACACCAAAAAGTGTATAGTCATCCCCTTTGGCAAAAACAAAGTGCCCACAAATTACCACATAGGTGGTAATCCATTAAATACGGATGAAGTAATTAGGGACCTGGGGACCCAAGTTGATAGCAATCTCTCATTTGACAACCACGTGGCCAAAGTGGTTAGAAAAACATTTTATATAGCCCACCTAATCATGAAGGGATACACATCTAGATCAGGGGAGGTCATCGCGCCTCTTTACTCATCCCTCATCAGGCCCATAATTGAGTACAATGCCCCTTTTGGGATGTACCTTACCAGACACCTGCAGCAACTGGACAGACCCCAAAAGTACCTCACCAAGAGGATCAAAGGACTCAAACAAATGCCATATGCTGCCCGGTTAAAGAAACTCCAGCTCTACTCAGTGGCATACCGCCTGCTCAGAGGCGATCTGTGCCTGACGTATAAAGCCATGTCCAACCCGGAATTAATGGACATGCTGCACCTCAGAAAATCCAAATCCCATCGAGCTATGTGCTCGAGAGACTTGAACCTCAGCACTGAAATAAATAGGACATGCTGGAGGGACAGATTCATAACCCAGAGGCTCCCTTCACTCTGGAATAAAATCCCAGTCCAGGTTAGGCAGAGTCCCTCATTGACTCTCTTCAAGAGGAATCTTGATGAGTGGATGGGAGATCATAGATTTACCCCTGGTATCACTTCTGTGTCACTGTTAGACAGAGGCACAGTATACTAACCTCAAAAAGGGCATGGCAAAATTCATTTAAAATGGGTGGCGAAAGCCAAACACACTCTGGCTAGGCTTGTAAATGCCCTAGGGCAGATAGCCTAGTATGAACCTATGAACCATAACAAAACTATTCCAGGTATGGACAAGACTCATTCTACCTGGGCCTTGGCTTCAGTAGTGGCTTTTTGGAAAGGTTGGATTCTAGAAGTTTTTTAGAAGTAGCAACTTAGTCCTCTGTGTACACTTTTACAAAGTATTGTGAACTAGATTCTTTCTTTGCGGTCCTCTGTGCACACTTTTACAAAGAATTATGAACTAGATTTCTTCTTTGGTTTGGTCTAGCACAGGCTTTACTAGAACCTTTCTCCAGGGGCTTCTGAACGCTCTGCCATGCTCCTGAGGTGAATTTCATGACAGCTATATCTCAGTTTCTTAGCAAACTGGCTAGGATCAGAGATGTGATCATAATCCACTATGTAGTACACAGAGTTCCAAAATTAATAAAAAAGATTATTAATCACCTTTTGAGGCTGTTAACCTCTTTCTAGAACACCCACAACAGCCACTACAGAACAGCACCAGAAGCTCTAATGGCTTTAAAATTCCTAATAATCTTCCCATCACTCTGATACCTGATCATAATCCTGTATAACCTTTTGCTGATTTTGGAACATAATCAGCATGATACATAATACAATAAAAGGTATTTGGAAAATGGAATTTGCACATTGATTTGGGTTTTGTCCATAGCAGGACCCTCCTTCATATGGATATTACTCCCAGTTCCTTAGTTCCTTTGTCAGTTTTCTTCAGCAAACTCTCTGACATATTTTATATACCCATATTGGCAGAATTTCCTTTCTGCATTCCCATGTTGACTTACTTTTTAGAATATTTTCTGCAGCTTTATGAATATAAAATCCTGTATAGTTTTGTAATTCTCCTTAAGGATCTGCAATCAAAATCCTACTCTTCCCCTCATTCTTCAACGTCCTTCTATTTCATCATCTTTTCTTTCTACTTTTGATATATAAACTTTTGCTTATGTTATTTGCATGAGACTTAATTGTGTAGCTCTAAAGTATCCATTCAAACCTGGTAATTATAAAGTACCTTGGTCTGTGAGGAGGATCAACTTATTACACTTAACTCTTGCCTTCTTATCCTCTCAAATAAATTCCTTCAGCTCTTTATTAATTATTTTCACAACTTCTCCTCTGGTTGATAAAATATGACTGACCTGTATATAAAACTAAAGAAAAATGAAATCTCTCTAAGTTAATGCACTTTTAATACACTCTTAATAAGACAATAAAAACAAACAGTAAGTGATTTCATCATAAAGATGTAGTTAGTCAAGACTTTATAATACTGCTAACTTATACACAGCTGTTGCATTTGTGTGATAATGTATCACAAAAAATAACTTTTTATATTTGTAATATACTGTAATATGTCTACATAAAGCATTAAGGGTATTAACCTTCAAGATTGTATAAATATGATGCTAAAGTTCTTTTTACTGATAGAACATCAGGAAAATAGTTTAGGGGTGATAGGGAAAATGAACTTGAATTTAGAGAACTTAGGTAGCAATTATTGCAGAACACAACTGAGGAATCTGGTTTAAATGTCATGTTGAATTTTAAATATGTTTCAAAAAGAAAATGCTTATGAAATATGCTCATGTGCCTTTAATATTAGTCATGTGATTTGTTATACTCTTTCTATGCAACTTTTTTTCTGTAAGTTAGCAGTCTGATGAAGTTTCAACTAAATATGTCTTTATGACAAAAGCGCTTACTGTTTGTTTTTATTGTTTTGTGAAAAAGTGCATTAACTTAAACCACTTTTGTTTTTATTTTTATATTTATTGCTCTACGTTTCAACTTTCCCCGGGATTCATGAAGCTTGCGCCATGCGCAGGAGTAGCGTCGGGGATCTAGCGCCAAATATGGCCGCTGAGCGATTCGGGTAAGAGCTGTTTCCATGTGCACTACCAATGTACGCCAGAGCTGCGCAGCTCCCGGTGCGTGTATGCTAATTACCCCATGTGCAGCAGTTTAGCATGCAAGTGAAGGTATATAGCGATTCATGAAGTGGTGCAGGCATAGCGTAAGCACATAGAAATGTAAACAAAAAAAAAACGGTTTACATTTTGTTGAACATAAAATCGGAGCCATGAAAGCAGACCAAACTTACGTATTATAATATTAATATATGCCAATGGCTAAATATATAGCCAGTGGCATAAAACAACATGCACAACATATAAGAAATAACATTTAATGTCATGGCCACACTAACGCAAAGTAAAACTGCAGTGCATCGGTGTGCAAACAGGATCAGAAGGAAAATATATTTAGATGTCATAAAACTGTAATGTAACGCAATTCATGATATCCCCATAATAGTCAGTGGAACGCATGCTACACCACAACCATGGCTCAAGGGTTGCTAAGGGTCTGTGACATTGTTCCATGCGGTAACTATGAATTAGCAGTCAGTGCCATGCAAATGAGTCAAGTAATACTGAATCGCAAATGCCCCACCAGCATAAGGATGTACCACACGACGTAGAGTTACAACACCGAGGAGTGGCCTGGAGGTAAACATGACATCAAGAGTGGGGTGCGCCACCATTGCTGTAAGAACATTGGATCATTGCTAATCCATGTTGCGTGTTTTTAAGCAAAGCCGCAGGATAGGGGTGTGGAAGTAGCCATAACTTTGCTTAGCTGAGAGCACACAAGGTAACCGAAAGTTCATGTGAATGTGGATGAAAACGCGCACAAAACCCAGTAAACGGCTGTGCGCGGCGCGCACCACAGCTGAAACAGGAAGGATACGGGAAGACAATAAGGAAATGCTGCAGCATGGTAATTGGAGTACAAATGAGTAATTAACACCTAGAAACTCACAGTGGGCCATATACAACAGCTAACAAGGCTGCTAGCAGCTACCTGCAGAACAGGAAAGGGGAGGTGCCGTATAGCAAAGAAAAGAGAACTGTCACAGCAGAACAAAGCAAACTTGCAGTAGATTAGCTACATAACACATTTCCCAACACAATCCTGGGTTGTGGAAGCACAAAACAAGAAAGGCAGCAGCTGGATGCATGCCTGACAATGGGAGGGGAATAGGGTTGAAAGTAGAAGTAGAAGTAAATGGCAATAGATAAATCACGGCAGACAAGCATAAGTCAACACCAAAGGCCCCACAATATAAGTACCTGCTGTAAAACCAATAATTAATATACCCTGCAGCTGGAATAGCACAAACACACCCAATTACACCAGAATCATCCATTGCACAATAGTATAAGGTGTGATAGCCCCACACACACACTTATGTATTCCCAGACACTCTGCACCATTGGTGTATACAGACGGGGAACTTTTAATATGTATATATTAGGGGCTGCCATAGCTTTGATTCACCAGCATGTGTTGGAGAATGACAGTGGTGTGGAGGATGATGCTGACAACCATCTCAGGCACCGAAGGAGGAGAAGAGTGTTCAGACCCAGGGTAACCTACCAGGGGCTACAAGATCTGGAGATAGTAGAGCGTTACAGGGTGGACAGGGACATCATACAGCAACTTGTTGTGCTGTGCCGGCCACGCCTCAGAGCCAGAAGTAACAGAGGGGAACCCATCCCAGTGGACACGAAGGTAAGTGTAAGCTTGAGAATACTAGCCACAGGTACCTTCCAAAGGCCAACTGGGGATATCATGGGGATCTCACAGGCATCAGCATCCAGAGTACTCCACCATTTCCTGGATGCCATGTTACCACATGCCAATGAGCACATATACTTCCCCCGAATGCAGGAGGAGTTGGCCAGCAATATGTGTCTTTTCCACTGTGTGGCAGACTACCCGGAGGTACTGGGTGCAATAGACTGCATGCACATACACATCAAGTCACCACCTGGTGAGCAGGGTAGGCACTGCATAAACCACAAGGGATTCCCCTCCATCAACTGCCAGGTCGTGTGCATGGATGTGTGTGCTGGCAGCCCTGGAAGCTATCACGGCTCCCATATCTGGCATGCCTCACAGCTGTATCAGGAATTTGCCAGGGAGGACATCCCATATGGCCAACTGGTGGGGGATGCTGGCTATGCAAGTGGAACTGTGGATGATGACTCCCATCAGAAATGCACACACAGCCACGCAAGAACGCCATAATGAGGCAAACACAGAAACCAGAATCATCATAGAGTGCGTGTTTGGGATGCTGAAATCATGGTTCTGTTGCTTGGACATATCTGGTGGAGCCTTGCAGTACTCTCCAGGAATGTGTGCCCACATCTTCATAGTATGTGCCATGCTGCACAATATGATCCTGTGGAAACAGCTGCAGCAGGGACAGAATGGTGAAGGCCCTTGCAGCCCACCACCATTGTCAAGGGACCCATAGGCACAGGGGAACTCAGACCATGAACACCCTGTGCTAGCCCCAGTAGGCAGACGGAATTGTGCCCAGTATGCCCATGCCTTGGCAAAGAGGGAATGTATAGCACACACACTGAAAGTGTAGGCACTCATGGACTGACACCCTTCTCCACCTGCACACACAGCAAACATGGATGGCACACACACACACAACCACCTGTAAATTGTCATGTATAGTTGGTCTACTGTATGCATCCTACATAGGTAGTCCTCAACTATTGTACACAGAACCACCATTGGCACAAGGTAAGTCAATATCTGAACAGTAAATTAAGCTATCAGCATGTGTCCATACTGTATGTACAGGTTCATAGATACATAGGTAGGTACATGCCCAACTGCCGCGGCCACTCATAAGCATAGGCAAAACGTGTCTGCTGTCACCACCCCATTGATTAACTAACTGTCCCTCTGTGGAACAGAGCCACTTGCGGGATCCCTGGGGTGTAGCTACTGTTCACCACCCACTCTGCAGGGATTCCCCGGAGTGTCAGTGAGGGGTTCTGTTTAATGTAATCAGGGATGTAATTCCAAATAATGGAGAGTATCCCTGACAGGAATCTTCACAGATGTGTACATGTTACATAGTATACCTTAAACACAGCGTGCATATATAGGTAGTTCTCCACAGAATAATAAACGTGGAACACACAACCGCTGAAATGTGCGTTAATCACCCTTGCACTACCAGTGCCTGCTCTGAGAGGTAAGATATCACTGCCAGGATTAGAACACGCAACCATGTACACATTCATCACAATAACATACCACTAAGCTACCTGAGATGTACCAATGGCAGTTGTGTATACTGAAAGGATAAAACATAAAAGGTAGGAATGTGTTGAAATAGGACAAACCGGCATGTACCCAATGAAAGGTGTATGTTATAATATATATATACACACACACACACACACATCATCATATAAAGAGAGAGAGAGAGAGGGAGAGAGAGAGAGAGAGAGAGAGATATGTCGATATATGGGGATATACATATATATGTAGATATATAGATAGGTTAACAACATCTACATAACCATGGAGATACATATAAATGGAATACCTACCACATACCGACTTGCGTAATCTCGAGGCTTAATGTCCGAAAGAACACAGTACCGAAACACCAGATGCGCGAGGTGTAATCTCACAATGTTAATGGACAGTTAGTCAGTGCTTCTGGTGTTGCGGTTCGGGTAGGTTACTGTGTGTAAGTGTGTTTCTTAGGGCTGTAGTGGGTGTAAGTGTGTGTTCTGTGTGTGGTGTGTGTTCTTGGGGGACTGAAATGTGTGGTTGTGGGTTAGCTTTGTGCGTCTGTTTGCACGACCTAGGATGTAAAATATTAAAGTAGGGGGTGGTGTGGGGGCTGCAGACACCTACATGGGGGATGTAGGGGGGCTTGGCCACCTGATCATACGTAGTGTAGGATGGTTTGTTTGGATGTATTGGGTAGCAGTGTGTCTGTGTGTGCATGTGTGTATTCCATGTTCGTGTTACCTTCGCGAGTTACTGTCGATGTCAGTAATGTGGGGTATGGGAGTCTGGTCTTGGTACTGTGTGCGTTGGAACACTGTGATTTAGGGATTCCGTAGGTCTCCCGTGTGCAGCAGTTGAAGTGTTCATATATGTGTATAACATGGACCATAGCAATCACACATTCCACCACTACCAACCTTTATAAACAAAGGATATGGAGAGTATATGCCTATACACTATTACAAATATGTGCTATGGACATGAGCCAATGATAGTGTTACCACCTGTCCCACTTTGCAAGGGACACTCCCTCTTTGGGCGGTTGTGTCCTGACCAAATATATTATACGTGGCAAATGTCCTGGGATTGTAGGACATAATTATGTCCCATATGTACTGTAATAGTTGCATACAATAGTTATTTCTGTATCTAAAATACCTACATGTTACAGGAAACAGGATAAGCAACTAAACTGCTACAGGAATAAGCTTATATTTAGGCAAGAAAGGAAAGTTCTATCCCTTGTACTGACCATGGGTTTGTGTCGGCCTGTAAAATCAGATGTGTGTCCCGAAAAGGTCCCACTATGGCCATATGAAAAGGTGGCAACCCTAGCCAAAGAGGGTCAGTCACCAACACAACTAAGATGACTGCAAATACCTATGACAGAAATACACAGCTATCATGTAGCAACACGTTATTACATTCAGATGTATTACCGAAGGGATTCAAGAACTAACATCACCTGCATGCTATATAGGAACCACATAACAGTGCCTTAATGAATCAGCCTGCAATTACCATTGTATTAGTCCACAAAAGGATAGGTGTTCAAATAGGGAAGGAACCCTCACGCACATAGTGATTATGTGTAAAAGTAGCTCCTACATACCTGCATCTGCTAAGCACACCCACCGACATCACCCCCACACCCAAACATATTACAATACAAACTGTAATAACATCCAAATCATTCACACACTGTACGATATCTGCAGAAGCCTTAATATACCTTATCAGAGACACACTAACATGGCCCTATGTGAAATAGCTGCTGTTATACAATGGAACAGCTACTGATGTAACAGGGTTTGTTTGCACTCATCCCATTTCAGAGGGTTGTGCGTACACTGGGATGTGTTAGCAATTAGTGAGTAACAGCACAGTATGCTACACTTGTACACCAAATCAAGGATGTCTGGTGAGCACACTGTACACCACATAACAGTTCATGCATAGCCATATGGCCTTGAGCTGGCCAAACATTCTTGCCAGACTTAAACATCTGCAGAAGTATCAGGTACAAACAAACCCTGCATAAGTAGCACTGTTCTGAAATATAACAGCTGTACTCACATGTAGAACTAAATCGTCTAGCCATTACAAACAGTCCATGGGAGTCATGAAGGTAATATATCTCTGTGTGTCTTCATATAGCTGTTGAAATATATCGCAATAACACATCTAGGCCATCTCCCTCAAAAGTAAGGCAAACGGACAACGCCCAAAAGGAGTACTCAGTTATACACCACTGTTGCCATGGTATCAGCTAATGGAGTAGCTGCACAGCTGATGTGCATCTAATTAACTACTTTGGAACAGCAATTGGTGGACAGGATACCACATGTTACCGATATGTAACTAGAAAAGGATGTGTTATCACACATTCAAACCATCCATATATACCAGTGGAACATTACAAAGAACATTGAAACACAAATCGAAAAGGATTGAATCAACAGTTAACGACACCTCGGGTTACTAATAAGGTATGTAGAACAGTCAGTATGTCTGTGTATGTAGTACTTTTCTGTAGTATTTAAAGTGCACACAATCCATATGGTGGAAGCAGTTATCTTGTAGTGATGTATTGTTGAGCATAGTAACGCTTGTAATATTTGTGTGTACTGCTGTAGGTCACAAGGCAAACACCGCATACACCACAAGGGATGCTATATAAGGGCTTTGAACAGAAATACTCCTCACCAGCCGATGTCAGTGGCAGGGCTGGTCCAACAAGTATGTGCTATAACAGGGGATAGTATATGTTGATATATTGTAACTGTCGCCATATGTATGGGTGTATTACAGAGAATAACATGTGGAAGGTTGGGCCACTGTGCAAGTATGATTTGCATTGTGGGATATTGTGCCAATAACTGTGTAATGTACAGTATTGTAGGCAGATATATATTACAAGCTACATAGCATTACTGTAATGTTAGGCAAGCATTAGTTGTGTCAATTGGCATTTACAATACACAATAACAGGATACATATATCTTTTAGTGAGCCGACAGTTTATCAGCATGATAGCAAAGTAAAATGGAAGAGCTATTTAACTATCCATGCACATAAGACATGTAATATGTGCAAAGGTAGGTACTAGGCTGTCTTACCAAAGGTATCTGTAAGCCTAGCTAGCGTGTGTTGGCTTTAGCCACCCCCATAGGTTGGTTCCATGTGCCTCTGAACGGCAGAGCCAATAGTTCCCTGCACCTCTGTCCAGCAGAGCCATTGCAGTGATCTCTGGGGTACATGTCTGTCTCTTATCCACACGTCAAGGTTTCCCTTGAAGAGTGCTCATGAGGGGCCCTGCCTGATGTACATTGGAAACATGTTCCAAAGTATGGGGAGTGTCCGGGTCAGGAATCTATCTGTCCAGCATGTCATACTCATCCTTATGGTTAGGTGTATATCCCTAGAGCATGTGGCTCTCAGGGGCTTCTATTTAGGTGGCGCATATCCAACAATACAAGGTTGGACATGGGCATTGTATGTCAAGCAGAGATCACCTGTGAATATGCAGTATGCAGCTGAGTACAGCTGGAGTTTCGTAGGTTGGGCTGCATAGGTCATCTGTTTGAGGTCAATAATCCTCTTGGTGTAGTACTGGTGTGGTCTTCCAAGCTGTTGCAGTTGTCTTGTAAGGTATATCCCAAATGGGGTGTTGTATCCTTTAATGGGTCTAATATGACATGTGTAGAGTCATAATGGCCCCTCTCATCTGGATGCGAACCCATTAGAGATTAGGGGGGCCATGTAGAAGAATATTCTAACCAACTTGTCATTATGGGTATAGAAGGAGAGATTGCTATCTACTGTGGTTCCCGGATCCCGTATTATCTTTTCTGTATGTAGGGGACTAGCACCTATGTGGTAGTCTGCGGGTAATTAGTTATATCCAAAGGGGATGACTATGCACTTTTATGCATTCAGCTTGACGCCATGATATTAACACCAGGTATCCGTCTCAGTGCGACCCTTCCAGAGGGTGTCTGTAACAGGTGGGGAAACAATTATGGCCCCTAGTTTGCAGTCATCTGCAAACCTTTTCAGCCAAAGCCCTCCTGTGCTTGTCTGTATGTCAGAGAAGTATATACCGAACATGAGGAGTCCTAGGACTGAGCCCTGGGGGATGCCAGTTGTAACTGGTATACAGTCGGACCTAGGGTATGCAACTCCCATTGTGTGGGTTCTGTCTGTGAGCCACTTTGCAAACCATCACATGACGTAGGGGTTAATGTTCAGGCGGATGGGTATGTTGATAATACCAGAAGGAGGAATGGTGTTGAAAGCCTATGAGAGATCTAGGTAGGCTGTGTGGACCTCCTTACCCTTATCTAATGCCTTGGTAACTGTCTCTAAGAAGTCCACCAGGTTTAGGAGGCATGGTCCACCCTTACCAATGCCAAACAGGGAGGGGTCAAAAGTTTGGAGGTACCCAGTGTTTCTGTGACAGTGATCCATGATATGCACCATAGCCTTGCAGACCAGGCTAGTCAGGCCTATAGGGAAATAGGTCCCTTGGTCCATTGTGGCACCACCTTTGTGGAGTGGGATAACTGTTGCTGTGTGCCATTCAGGGGGCACTATGCCCGATGTGAGGCTATTATTGAACATGGTGCGTAGGTGGGGAGACAGTACGATCTGAAGTTCGTGTAAAACGCAGCCTGGGATGTTGTCCGGTCCCATGGATGCTGTGATATTGCCTTTAGAGTGTGCAGCTTTGAGAGGGATCTGCCAGGATGTTGCCAATATCAGTTGTTTCTGTAATGTTTGTGCCTTGGTGCTGTAACTCAGAGCAGATCTGGTTGTTGACATCGAGATATGTGACATAGCTATAGAATCCTTTGTGGTTGTTGTTGGTATTAGTTGCGCTATAGTTTTCGTAGCTAGCTTTGGAGGATCTTATAAGGGATTTCACCTTCTTATTGAGGCTGGTCAAGGATCTCCTCCATGCATGGTATTGTACTCTCGTTTGCAACAGTGTCTTCCTCTTGTAGTACAATATGTTTATGGCAGGGGAGCACCAGATTGGTTTAGTTAATTAGGAGTATTAGCATCCTGGTTCTATTTGGGATAGCACAAGCCATGCACTCCTGTAAGTGCTTATAGAGTGCATTTGTGTAGGATTCAGCAGTTGTAACAGTACTGTCCATCTGCATGGGTGTCATGACGTCCACCACGTCTGTCTTAAGAAGCATGTAGTTGGCCTTGTAGACATATTATACTGTAGTTCCCTTAATGGGGGGTAGGTGCGGAATGTGGATATCAATGGTGTTCAGCACATGGTCTGATCAGACCAACGAGGAGTTGGCTTCACGTGTGGAGCACCAGTCACTCATGTTGGTAATGACTAGGTCTAGAATATTGTTGCCCCTGGTGGGTGTGTGGATATGTTGAGTCAGGGCATTGGTGTTTATGAATTCCAGAAACCGTTGAGCTAATGTGTTGTAGTTTTCCAAGTTAACGGTGGGGTAGATTCAGTGAGACTTATGTGATGAGTGTGGTGTTGTGCGAATGTGTACCTTCTCCACATGACAGTCAGGGTCAGGCTTGGTTGGAGAGACCTTTCCCTCCAGTTTGGCTAGATGAGTGCATCTCTCACAGGTTGTAGTGTTGGGTGGTAGGCGGAGAGGCTTGTCTGTGTACATGAGGCAATGTGTACATTGCCTCAAGATGTCCTGATTCATCAGATAGACAGGTGAAAGCATTGGCAGTTGACTCTTGGACATGCCTGAATATAGAACTACATTCACCTAGATAAATGAGGAAAGTGAGTACAAGAGCTACATTACTCTAAGCAAGTGAGAAATGTATGTACAAAACCTGTTCACCCTTACCTGTAGGTAATGAGGAAGATTGAGTGCTATAGTAATTATTAGCTTACATAGTGCTTACAAGTCCTGAACAAGTGCTTAGCATGAATAAGCAATCCAGATAGGGTCTTGGATAACATAAACACATGGCCCCCTCCCCCCAACAGGTACACAAGCATATATCCATGTACACCACAGGGCCCCTGTACCCACAACTATGCAGGTACAAGCTGCACTCAGTCTGCATGGGACCTGCCCACATCACAGGTTGTATCATACACATATGGCAAAACAAGATGCTCTCCACATACACATCATGTAAAACATAGCTCCATGTCAGGTTGTGTACACACTGAATGGTGCACACCAACAGGTATCACAACCCACAAAGGGGGAGACACCACTGATAATGGGAAGTACTTTATTACTACCCTGCTGAGTCTGGTCTGGAAGGCCATGAACCTTGATCAATTAAATGATGTCAGTACAGATGTAGATGACAGTATGGTTGATGTCACACTGCATATCATAACCTTGCCAGGACATAGGACATCATCACCCATACTGCGTACCACCTACACTCAGTATACTAGATGTACATTCCTATGTCACAGGAGTGTTTTGCAACAGGACTGCTGGCAGAACCAACAGTACAGAAGGTGTCTGAATAATACATGATCATCACACCAGTGGCAGCTACATTATGCCAGGGTTAATGAATATTTTTCCCCCTCATTGTAGTCCATACCTCACAGACAAACAGAAAGCATCTGCCTATTGAAGTATGTGAATGACTATGACCTAGGAGCAATAGCTGACTCACATTGTCACCCATATGTTAATAACCCTGTACTCATAAACTACCACCTAGGCAGCAGTCAACATAATGGACACGTGTGTGAGGGATGCAGCTGGGCAGTTGTCTTTCCTGTGATAGCTACGTCACCACACCTGTCAGGTAGTCATATGTGGCAACCCTAATAATGATAGGGTGCCATTCATGAATATAGGGATCATTTTCCAGCCATACGGAACACTCAAGTGACCCATATCAGATCACATATTTCCTTTAAGGGGTATTGGCCATGTGCAGATGGCCTACACCAGCCTTCCCATTCCCCATCTCCACTATGTAGCATGATGCATACCCTGAATAAATCCATGTCCAACCCAGTGATGTTGGACATGCTACACGTACTCATCCTGATCTTGAACACATACTTCATGGACATCCACCTACCACATGCTCGACAGATCCTTGTCCCATACACTTGACATAGTCCCGCCATACTATGCATTCCTGTCCGTCAAAGCTGCACATTGCTCCCCTCTCAGACATGGTGTGATGACTGCATGGTAACGCATGGTATATGTGTCATTAACCCTGTGATCAGTAATGTGGCGCTGCTCCCCCTGGCTCCACAGACCTACCTGTCAGTTACTGCCAGGTAACCTTTCATCCTAGATTCATACATGGCCCATGGCATATAGCCCACTAGTTGACTTTGACTGTACATGCTATAGTTGATATCCATCCCTGCAAATACCATCTGGCTAGCCAGTGTCCCATGTGTATCACATGTGCAAAACAGGTGATACATGGCAGGATGTTGAATCGCTGTACAGTGCTGTGTAGATGTATATGGCAGAACACATACATGTAAAACCTTATGTGAGCATGTCTGCAGGGTCACAGGTCATGTCTGTTAAGGCAGTGTAAGTCCTTATATGTGACATATACACTGCATCAAGGTCGACTGCATTAATGTGGACACATCCAGCCATGTGCTAATAGGTAGGAATGCCAGTACAGGTAAACAGACATGCCCACATCAAGACAGCAACCACATGGAGTATGAGCAATGTAATCAGGTGACACACACACATTTATGGTGATGATATCTACTCAACATTGAGTGTCACATGTGTGTGACACAAACACGTCAGTGTCATGTAGGTTTGCAAATACAACTATTTAAACTTAATTAATGCAATACACATGTATGATCAGCTGTAGCTCTGTATGTCTCTGTGAGTCACTGTGACCAGTCTCCATTATGTCTTCCAGGTATGCTGTGTGCAAGGCTTTCCTCTTTTACACGCATGGAGGATGAGGCCCTCATCCCATAGCTACTCGACAATCATGATATCCTGTTCAGCCATGTACCACAGGATGCACAGCAGTGGGATGCCCTGTGGATGGAACTTCGCAGGAGGGTTAATGATGTGGGTGGCCACAACCGCACATACCAGCAGGTGCGCAGACACTGTACAGACCTCCTTAGATGGGCGAAACAGAGTGTGAATGCAGTCGCCAGGGAACAAGGTGCAACAGGTGGTGGACCACCAACCCAGCCCCCACTCACATGTACCGAGGAGCTACTGGCCAACCTGGGGACACCTGCAGAACCACATCCACAAGCCTTAGCCGATATTGTGGAGGTGGTTGCTGCTCAACCACAGAGCCTGGAGTTGCCTGGTAAGTGAGTACTGCACCTATAACAACTATATTCCATATAGTTGCATGTGTCACTGTACAATATGTAATGTAACATCATATGCAAGGCATGTATATACACATGCCACATACTATAGTATGCTACTCTGTGTATGCACACATGTGCATGCACCATAGTATAGTCTAATGTACTGGTGTATATGTTATGCACATTGCACCCTGTAGCCTTTATACAGGGGTGGATTATGCTCATACTGCTGTGTTACTCCTGTTTAGGTACCTCTGGTGTTCCACTGCGACAGCAGCCCGTTGCAGGTGAGAGTGTTATTATTTATCAGGAACCGTAATGCACAAATCTATCTGCCATGTGGCCATTTACAACATGTACACATAATGTATGGTCCTGTCACAATATACAGGTCGGACCTGCAATGCATCACAATGACTACCCATGTGCAACACTTGCAAACTATGTGAATCATCTCACCAACATGAAGCCTCACAAACTTTATTGCCAGATGTGTTGACAGCTGTGCATACAATGGTGGAGGTGCTGTTCACTTTAGGGACGTACTATAGATTTGATCTACACGTGGTGAATACAAACAGTACTACACAGTGGGCTGGAGTATGGCCAGCACACAGGTTTCACCGGTGTGGATCATAGCCCTGCTATGAATGTCACACAATGTGATGTGCTATTTTGACATATCCATGACATCTATTGGCCTGGCTGCTACACTGCCTACCTAACCTGAAAACATATCCCACATACCACCCTTTATCTGCATAACCCTGTTGTCAGTGGAGCATATATGTCATATGGGACAACACAGACGTGAAATAGATGCCCATCACAATAATTTGGACAACACATGTACACACATGGCCATGGAGGATGGCCAGAGACATGGAGCAACACACGCAGTAGATGTGTTGTGCTTGTGTGTATAACCTGTCGTACAATGGCTACACATGGTTCAACCATGGCCTTTGTATAATAGTCATAATGTAGATGTGGAACACTAGACATCCTACAGGCCTGTGCACATCTTGTGTAGGCGTAACATCAATCCACCACATAAGATGTGTTGAACATCTTGAGGTTGTTGAGACATGACAGCAGTCACCTGTACAGTATCCACATCAGGCCACAGATACAGTACATTCCCGTTGCTGGTGTTGGACATAAATGTCATACTAACTCCTCATGTGTGTGGTACACAAATGTCACGTGGGACATGGTGTACCAATGTGTTCGCCATGTCTGGCCATAGTTGTCAGGCTGCAGCAATATGGTTGCAGATGTGCAGGGGTGTCATCCGTATACCCATCAGTGACCTGTGTCACATCTTCCACATCACGGTTTAGTGTGTATACACCTCAGTGATGTGGGTCACATTCCACAGTATATATGTATTGTATCTGAACACAGTCATTGCTATGAACCCTGTCTGTAACTCACACTGTATAGAACTAGAGACGCCTCATGATTCCCTGCAATGGCCATGCACATCAGCTAAATTTTCAGTATATCTGTAGGGTGAACAGACAACACTGAATTGGTACACCATTGCCCCACTGTATATTTGACAGGACACCATTGTGTTAAACATGTATGCATGTCATTGCACACATCAGCAGATCACATGTCATACTACATGTGATTATCAAGGTCATATGCCACACATTAGGCAGGTGTACTGTTAACGTTTGCTGGTCCACATGGTGTAACACAGGGATGTATGCTAACTGCTACTGCGATTGTGTAATTTGCATGCCATCTGCTATGACACATGCATGCTGTTGTGTGCAACCCAGGGATGTATGATAACTACCACTATTATTGCCTGCGCTGCATGCTGTCTGCCGTATTACATTCATGTTGCATGCCTTCTGTCATAACACATGCATGTGTGTCTGTTGTATAGTTTGTAATGTACAGTTCTTGTTTGCCCTCACAGTTGATGCAGGTGCATTGCTGTCCTGCGCTACATCTGATGTTAGTGTCCCCACAGACTCTAGCAGTGATGATGAACGTATGATTGGGACACAGGCAGAGTTGTCAGGGGCTTAAACTGTGCCATTGGTTGCCATTCCATTTATATCCACCTCATCCCTGCACACAGATCCCATACCTGCACATACCCCATCACCAGTGGCCATAGAGGAAGGACAGTTGGTGCGTGGTAGCTTGGAACAGGAAAGTGTGGGGGCTATGGAAGGTGTGCCTGCACACCATGGTGTCAGCCAAACTACTGGTGGTGCCTCACACAGGCATGTTGCCAGTGCTGCTCGTAGGAGGACCTCTGGCCAACATGCTCCTGCATGACAGAGCGCAGCAGCTGGTGTCACCAGATGCATGTTTCAGGCAGTAATGGAGGCACAGGCACATGCTGAATGGTGCAGCAGAGAAGATCAGAGGCTACAGAGGGCTGCTGTCCATTCTTTAAACAACAACATCCAGGCAATGGTAAATGCTCAACAGCAGATTGCTGATGCTTTGGATAGATGGTTGGATGACATGGTTGGAGTCCTTGACAGTGGCATGACAATCTGTGAGTGTGAGCTGTCTGTGTTGGAACATCTGATAGGAGTGAGACATTGGGCACGTGGACGTAGGCCTGCTACATCACCTGTGTCAGGGCTACGTGTACGAGCTACCTCACCTACATGTTCCCATAGTGGCGGAAGCAGCAGCAGTGCATCTGGTGCTGTGCTGTCCACACCATGACACAGCAGGCCATGTGCACGTGGCCCGAGATGATCCCAACAGGGACACAGTTCCAGTGGACAAGTGACATCAGTTTGGTAGTGCCTGTGCAACCCCTGGCAGGCACAGGTCACATGTCCATGGCCGGACACCGTGAACTGTAAAACCTCACCTGTACAGTCTGAAGCTGTCAATAATACTCCTGTGTAGGCCAGACACATGGGAGAACTGTGTGCATACATACACACACACACTGGACACATATGTAGGGCACCGCAACACACGCATGCATAACATCCACACATGCTCAATTAGATCAAAGACCCAAGCCCACACACAATGTCATCCAATGGTGAAGCCTAGGCCTCTGGCAAACATTAACACCCTGTGCATATGATGATGCCTGTGCCGCATCCCTGACATCCACACCATCGGTGCAGGGACATGTTCATATGGTCTGATGCACATGGTGAACAGACTAGGATGATGTGTGTAGTTTACAAATGTTGAGGACTGTTGACAGGCAGCAGATATACCATGTAGTACAGGTGTACAATACTGTTAACAGTATGTGTCTTGTGTAACAACAGTGCAGCCTAGGCCTCTGACAAACAACACCCTGTGCATATGATGATGCCTGTGCCGCATCCCTGACATCCACACCATCAGTGCAGAGACATGCTCATATGGTCTGATGCACAGGGTGAACAGACTAGGATGATATGTGTAGTTTACAAATGTTGAGGACTGTTGACAGGCAGCAGATATACCATGTAGTACAGGTGTACAATACTGTTAACAGTATGTGTCTTGTGTAACAACAGTAACTGCATGTTGGTCATGATGTTCTGCTGTCCTTCTTCAGGTCTAATTGCATGTGCCGGTGGATGTCAGTGTTTGCATATAGTGTCCCATATGTCAATGTGGACTACTCACAGGTATGTATGAATATACCAGCATGCACCGTGTAGCTACCACATACCAGTGAGAATGTCCCATGTTACAAACACGTCTACTGTTCCAAGATCATGATAGCTGTGTATTAAGCTACTGTGGCCACAGACGTGACATCCATAAAGGGTAACATCACAGGTACAGTTACATGGAGTGGTGAGGTAAGAGAGTGGTCTAGCTGATTACAAGGGTAGAGGCCAGTGGGAAGTGTGATACCTCATTGGGAATCAGTAATACACATTCCCATGACAGGATGCCAAAACACAACTGCACCCACACACTCAGGTATTGACACACATGTATTCAGTGACACAGTAACGCACGCACACACACACACACACACACACACACACACACACACACACACACACACACACACACACACACACACACACACACGGCTTCCCCAACATAGGTTCATAGATTAGTACTAAGCTAACTGCCCTTGCGAGCCATTTTAAGCCTAGCCAATTATCCCTAGTAACACACACTTGCACACAGATGCTACTGGTGGGATGAGGACCCCTGCCTGTGTGCAAATCATCATTACAGTACTGTGCACCTACATGACGCGCCACAGAGAATACACATGTACAGGTAGTCAGTACGGCCTAAGAACGGGGACATCAACACGAATAGTAGAATGCATCGCCTGGATGGTGGGAGGGGTCTTATCAGTTTGGTATGGTAACATACATCCTCACCCCAGGGACCAGTCAGCCCTACATATGCACACTGTGGCATTAAGTAATTAATACACCTTTGTCATGCACATACAGATACCTCACATGTGTGAGATACACACTCCTGTCTATATCCTGCTTTCTACATTGCAGTCTGTACAAATGTGTACACTACTGTACAGGAGAGTGAGTAAAAATTGAGATGTATTCCCCACAATACGTGACATATATGGACACACACACAACCACACATGCCAGTACTGTGAATCTCAGACCTGCCTAGCTCATGTTATGTATGTCAGACATACAGCAGTATTGCATGCATTACAAACTGTACTGACGCATTCTGTGGCAACAGTGCTGATATATGCACTAGGGACGTCATTTCTATTAACAGGTGTCAATTGATTTACCTTCGCTGTCACCCTGACCGCTAAGTTGTGTGTGATGTCCTTCAGTTAATGAAACCATTGCTTACCAGTTACACACGGTATTGTAAGACCACTTGTGACACACCTGTGAGCTGTCCACAGCAAACATCCATCTGCAAAGATGCCCCACCACTTAGTTATTTCAACACATCTGTCCATACTTGTGGTACATCTTTTTGTACATTCAGCATATCACCATATACAGTTGGCAATGTTGAGGCTGCATTGCAGCTACATGATGTACTAGGATACATGCCACCTGCATACATCAGCAACTGCACACGCATGTTATCTCAACGCACAACACTACGTGTACAGGTGTGTAGGTCCTACAATCCTAACATTTGGTCATGTTTGTAGGCATTGCAATTGGTGGATATGTGTAATGACATACATGACACATGGACTGTTGTATGATATGATAGGTGACCAGTACAAAGGGGATGTTAACTCTGTCAACATTGATATCACACCTTATGTACTGTTAGCATTCAGCAGCCATGGACCTACATTCCATGTGCATGTGTGTAATGGCTGTAGCCACCTGTTTGCACAAAGGACTACAACAGCTATGCTATTTACAGGTATGTTGTACCTGCCCTGGGTATGTACATGCCACACACACATGTATGCCATATCCATACATGAGGGTGTGTACTGGTGTACAACAACAGTCATCTGCTAATGGTGGAAAGTACTGAGGGCCCCTGGTATGTGTACAGCTGACCTGGTCACAGACAGTGGTATCATTGCATTGCATAACACATGATGCAACTGTGTCAGTACATGTGTACTCTCTACAGTTGATGTAGAGCTTAGTACAGTACGCAGGTCAAGGGTCACATGGTGGTGTGCTCTTCTGTGTCATACAACATGTATGGTTGTGTGTTGGTGGTCCGAGGGCATGGTGGTGTCTGCAGTTTACATCCTAGAATGCAGCATGTGACACTGTGTCCTGCACATGGCTCATCTGTGATGCCTTTCATGGGGGGACCGGTCATTACATGTGAGTGGCCTTTATGTATGTGGGTACACCACCTGAAGCGGTCTGTACCTGTGTTATGGCCCACATGCCTGGTTCTGAGGTATATGGTGGTAGTGCTATTGTGCACTACAGAGACATCAGCCAGGTGTTCCTCACTGCACAGATGTCAGTACTCCCCACTGTTGGATCTACAGTGATCAGCTGTGAATATGGACACTACACATCTAGCACTGGTTAGCATAAAAAAACAATGCAATTGTCCTGTAGGTGTATGGGAGTTAACCTGTGTTTAAGACATTTGCCTTGGAATGGCACTGTGTGGGCGGATGCGACTTGGGTAATATCCATACTCCCTTGTATCATGGATGCAAGTGATATGTGACAAAGGCCTGCCTACTGTCAACCATGTCATCCCAGAATGAAAGCTGATGTTGTGTAAAAGACCGGTGTCAAATATATGTAGAGCATCGTTCCTGCTAACAATGACAGCTACTAACACCAGAGCCCATTACAATGTGTTCTTTACATCTACCTGTAATATCATGGCCACTGTGGCCCTCCGTGTTTAGCATCAGAGTGCATCCCAGTCAGCCCTGTGCTACTAGGAGTATGAGCATGCCCAGTATATCCTTGTGTAGATGGACACATAGTGCATTCTGAACAGCCCTGTGCTACTAAGTGTGTGAGCATGCCCAGTGACACTTTGTGTTGGTTATGTGCCTCTGTATATGGGCATGGCCATTGTAACCCTGTATAATGGTAGTAGTCTTCCATTCCACAGATGGGCATACACCAGGTCAGGATGGATTCCTACTTTAAACACACAGGTTCACAGGTATGTACATCTTAACTGCCAGCATCCCTGTTGATGTCCGCATTCCCAGACGATCATAATGACAGCCTTGACATGTGTAGTCTGTGTGATGTGATTCATAAGTATGTAGTATTGTAATAGTAATCTGTAAATAGGCAGGGGTTCCATACCCGCCACTGGCGTGTGTGTGTGTGTGTGTGTGTGTGTGTGTGTGTGTGTGTGTGTGTGTCCATTTGCCAGTGGACTCTAAATTGCTTTTAAACAGCCCACACTCCATACATTTCTTATACCCACCGTTAGCAAGGCCGATGATGTCACCCATCTACAAATACACCTCTGGGAGGGCTGTGTCCCAGTAATCTCGGTAGTGATTTCTGTAACTGCGTAATGCTGTAGTGTAATAAAGTAGTTAGGCCGGTGTTCTAGTCCCACACTTGCTGTGTGTGTGTGTGTGTGTGTGTGTGTGTGTGTGTGTGTGTGTGTGTGTGTGTGTCCCTGTTTGCCTGAAGACTGAGTAATGCTTTTATACTTCTCACACTCCATACATTTCTTATACCCACCGTTAGCAAGGCCGATGATGTCACCCATCTACAAATACACCTCTGGGAGTGCTGTGTCCCAGTAATCTTTGTAGCGTGTTCTGTAACTGCGTAATGCTGTAGTGTAATAAAGTAGTTAGGTCGGTGTTCTATTCTCACACTTGCCGTGTGTGTGTGTGTGTGTGTGTGTGTGTGTGTCTCCATTTGCCTGAGGACTGAGTAATGCTTTTATAGTGCAAACACTCCATACATTTCTTATAACCACCGTTAGCAAGGCCGATGATGTGACCCATCTACAAATACACCTCTGGGAGTGCTGTGTCCCAGTAATCTCGGTAGCACATTCTGTAACTGCGTAATGCTGTAGTGTAATAAAGTAGTTAGGTCGGTGTTCTAGTCCCACGCCGTGTGTGTGTGTGTGTGTGTGTGTGTGTGTATGTGTGTGTGTCCGTTTGCCTGAGGACTGAGTAATGCTTTTATACTGCTCACACTTCATACATTTCTTATACCTACCATTATCAAGGCCGATGATGTCACTCATCTACAAATACATCTCTGGGAGTGCTGTGTCCCAGTAATCCCAGTAGCGCGTTCTGTAACTGCGTAATGCTGTAGTGTAATAAAGTAGTTAGGTCAATGTTCTAGTCCCACACTTGCCGTGTGTGTGTGTGTGTGTGTGTGTGTGTGTGTGTGTCCCCCGTTTGCCTGAGGACTGAGTAATGCTTTTATACTGCTCACACTCCATACATTTCATATACTTACCGTTAGCAAGGCCGATGATGTCACCCATCTACAAATACACCTCTGGGAGTGCTGTGTCCCAGTAATCTTTGTAGCACGTTCTGTAACTGCGTAATGCTGTAGTGTAATAAAGTAGTTAGGTCGTTGTTCTAGTCCCACACTTGCTGTGTGTGTTTTTGTGTGTGTGTGTGTGTGTGTGTGTGTGTGTGTGTGTGTGTGTGTGTGTGCCCCTGTTTGTCTGAGGACTGAGTAATGCTTTTATACTGCTCACACTCCATACATTTCTTATACCCACCGTTAGCAAGGCCGATGATGTCACCCATCTACAAATACACCTCTGGGAGTGCTGTGTCCCAGTAATCTCGGTAGCGCATTCTGTAACTGCATAATGCTGTAGTGTAATAAAGTAGTTAGGTCAATGTTCTAGTCCCACACTTGCCGTGTGTATGTATGTGTGTGTGTGTGTGTGTGTGTGTGTGTGTGTGTGTGTGTGTGTGTGTCCATTTGCCCGAGGACTGAGTAATGCTTTTATACTGCTCACACTCCATACATTCCTTATACCCACCGTTAGCAAGGACGATGATGTCACCCATATACAGATACACCTCTGGGAGTGCTGTGTCCCAGTAATCTTGGTAGCGTGTTCTGTAACTGCGTAATGCTGTAGTGCAATAAGGTAGTTAGGTCGATGTTCTAGTCCCACACTTGCCGTGTGTGTGTGTGTGTGTGTGTGTGTGTCCATTTGCCTGAGGACTGAGTAATGCTTTTATACTGCTCACACTTCATACATTTCTTATACCCACCATTATCAAGGCCGATGATGTCACCCATCTACAAATACATTTCTGGGAGTGCTGTGTCCCACTAATCTCGGTAGCACGTTCTGTAACTGCGTAATGCTGTAGTGTAATAAAGTAGTTAGGTCAGTGTTCTAGTCCCACACTTGCCGTGTGTATGTATGTGTGTGTGTGTCCATTTGCTTGTGGACTGAGTAATGCTTTTATACTGCTCTCACTCCATACATTTCTTATACCCACTGTTAGCAAGGCCGATGATGTCACCCATCTACAAATACACCTCTGGGAGTGCTGTGTCCCAGTAATCTCGGTAGCGCATTCTGTAACTGCGTAATGCTGTAGTGTAATAAAGTAGTTAGGTCGGTGTTCTAGTCCCACACTTGCTGTGTCTGTGTGTGTGTGTGTGTGTGTGTGTGTGTGTGTGTGTGTGTGTGTGTGTGTGTGTGTGTGTGTGTGTGTGTGTGTGTCCCCGTTTGCCTGAGGACTGAGTAATGCTTTTATACTGCTCACACTTCATACATTTCTTATACCCACCATTATCAAGGCCGATGATGTCACCCCTCTACAAATACACCTCTGGGAGTGCTGTGTCCCAGTAATCTCGGTAGCACGTTCTGTAACTGTGTAATGCTGTAGTGTAATAAAGTAGTTAGGTCAGTATTCTAGTCCCACACTTGCCGTGTGTGTGTATATGTGTGTGTGTGTGTCCATTTGCCTGAGGACTGAGTAATACTTTTATACTGCTCACACTCCATACATTTCTTATACCCACTGTTATCAAGGCCGATGATGTCACCCATCTACAAATACACCTCTGGGAGTGCTGTGTCCCAGTAATTTCAGTAGTGCGTTCTGTAACTGCGTAATGCTGTAGTGTAGTAAAGTAGTTAGGTCGGTGTTCTAATCCCAGACATGCCAATTGTGTGTGTGTGTGTGTGTGTGTGTGTGTGTGTGTGTGTGTGTGTGTGTGTGTGTGTGTGTGTGTGTGTATCTGCCTGTGTGAGACAAGTACAGTGCTTTCTAGTATTCGCTGTAGCGCGTGCCCTAAACACGTGTTACTGCACATAGTAGTGCATTTTGACCAGCTGTGATATGGTAGGGGTTTGTATACAGGACATGGCAAGTGTGTGTTTGTTTGTCAGAGCTTGTGTAGAGGTGGCTATGATTGTCTTACCATTGGACATGTTTGGGAGTGGGTTTTGTAGTTTTCCTATATGGTATCCATCTTATGACACATTGGCCACCTCACGAGTAGTACAGCTGTCAGTCAGCCATGGCACTGTGTTGGCAAGCCATACCCATACATCTGGCAAAAGGGCTGGTGACCTAAGTATGCAGCCCTACTAGTACCCGGTATATGTCCTGCACCCATGTGCCATGCACATACAACCTTGCCTAGGATATCCCACTGTGTTGTTAGTAACATGCACACTGAGGACAGATAGTAGGCATGGTGTGACTGCAGTGGCCTGCAGAGGACATGGCACCCTGTACAGCGGTACAATAGGCACATATATGCATACATTGTACCTTCACTATGTACCACACTGAATGGCTGCAACATATGTGGTGCCATCATATGTGATTCACTAAGGCCAGACAATGCTGTACACATGTGCCCTGTATAGACCCATGCCACTGACACTACAGAATACCTATCCATTCTATCCATGCAGGTGCAGGGCCGACCTGCTCACTATAAGCAGGTTTTGCCACACCAGGCCAGTATTGGCATATCGGGGTATAACAGGCTGTGTACACTACATGTGTCTGCCAAACCAGGTACACCTGTACATGTCACTGTACAGTATTGTGGGACATGCACATCCCAGGCAATGTCCATGTGAAGGACTATCAAACACAGACATGGCATGCATTGCAAAGCTATGGCCCTACACATTGGTAACCAGGATGTCAGGCCAGATAATGCAGTATCCATCTGTGTGGGACATTGCAGACACTTCACCCCTGCACTGCACGCTATTGTCGGGTGATGCGATGGCAAGGATTACCCCTCACTCAGTCTTGTACAGCCATCTTGCACAGCCAAACACTACACACCCATGGAGCAATGCATACTTGCATGACAGTGCTGGCACCCTGTGTCTGCATGTGGATTGTGATGCTCCCAACCACGGTCACTCCCAGTATAAACCTCATTGTCATACCAACAGTTGTCAAGCACTTTCACATGCCCTAGCCCATGAAACCTCCAGATATCCCCTGTGGTGCATGTGGTCCTGTGCATTACTGCGGTGTGGCAAACTAAGTAGTTACATTGTGTATTTGCTGCCCTGGTAAAGGTGTCAATGCATGTCTATTAGAGTGTGGTTGTGCTGACAATGGCATCCATTCACGTGGACTGACGTGTGCCACACCTAATGTATGTCAACTATATCTGTTGCAGATGGCACTCACTCACCTACACACATGTTCTTACAGCACTGCAACATGTCGCCTCTGTGGCACATGTAGTAACATCATGCACATGTAATAGTAATGAGTAGTCGGGTTTGCCCCTGTAGTATTCAGCGTGTGGCAGATGATGCTTATGGTTAAGTCTCCAAGCCCT
Organism: Protopterus annectens; assembly: GCF_019279795.1. Taxonomy (NCBI): domain Eukaryota; kingdom Metazoa; phylum Chordata; order Ceratodontiformes; family Protopteridae; genus Protopterus; species Protopterus annectens. The sequence goes on from NC_056733.1 coordinate 1,590,541,829, forward strand.
TCCCTGGTGTACATTGCCTGTCCTGCACACACACTCTCTGGTGGATGTGAAGGTATACACCTGCACAGCAGCAGCATGTGTATTGTAACAGATGAAAATGGTCAGGTGATGGCCTCTGCACCTATTGCAGTCCTCCTCTAGCTGATTGCATGTGGTACAGCTGTGATGGTGTTCCCATAGCAATCTGCATGATAAACACAGTACACTATCTAGGGAAACATGTTATTATCTGGCCATGACAGTCGCTGTGAGTGGTACCTGGATGTGGTGTTCTGACACGGCATCGCAGAATATATTTGGATGTACCTCAATCATTTTCCACAGTGGGAAATAGCCTAAGGACAGGAGGGTGATGTGCCACACAACTACAGCATGTAAGTGTAGCTATGCTGCATTGAGACTACTGCCTGTTTAACATATGTGTGGTAATGGCTGTTCTGCATGTTAAAATACAGACATGACAGTACTCTGTTCATGAGGGAACCCCATCTGTAGAGCCATCTGTGAACAGGTCAGTGTGTGCAACCATTTGTTTTCTGTGTTACACACTGAACACACTTCTGTGCACAGCAGAAGCACAGTGTGAGGATTTCAGACAGCACATGATGACAGGGATGTGTTACTGCCATCACACCCCTGACTGGACATGTGTCACATGAGACAGTGGTATGACTTGACACTGTGTGGGATTCCCAGTGACAAGCCAATGATGGCAACTGTTCATAGCTGCAGTCACATGTCTACTACACATTGTACAGTTGCCATGCGGTATATATGCATGTGTTGTGCTCCGTCTGCAAATGTATACCATCTGTTGTATTGGGTTGCTGGTGATATCTATGCATACTGTCGTAGGTAATCCTGTATGCTGTTGTCTATCACTAAGCCATATGTGGGTTTAAAATGCAACACCATAGGCTGAATGGGTTGGTAGGTCCATGCAGATCCTCCTGTCCCACTTCAGCTGACCATGGCACTGGGCACTAGCACATATGGGGCCCAGCCATTAACATCAACCTCTGTTGCTTCTGAACCACCTTCTGGTGGTACACCACTGAGGATGGAGCATGTCCCCCTTGGGAGCGGGACCAGACAGGTACATATCTGCTATTGTGCGGTCCTGGACATGTTGAGTTGGTGGCTCCCTAAGGAGTTACGAAGCCAGATATGCCAGTTCAAGGGCGGAGTGTCACATTTACAGGGTGATGCTGCCCCTCCTGGACAGCCCCCAGCACTGCCTCCTTTGCAGCTGTATAGGTGCAGTGGCAGTTGCCCATGGCTTGGGACCTCCATCCCACTGTTCCTATGGGCTTTTGAATGCCAAAGACCCATCCCCATCCAGGGTGTACCCCCCACATGTGTCATATACCAACCCTGTATGCTGTCATTTCTGTGCTCCTGCCTATCCTCCATGGCCATACCTACTCCTTCCCCAACATCGGACCCTCACCTATAGACAGATAAGGCCATTCGGCTACTAGGACACCATCTTCCCTATACATAGCTGTCCATTACACACACATGCCCACTGGACACATGAAAGCCTTGTAATATGCATCATAACATACTACTGTTATCCTCACCACTGTCCCTCAGGCACACGGTCCTGGTATGCACATCACTCCTACATGGTCCAGGTACACGTGAGGAGGATGACCCCACTGTACACAAAACACTACCTGTCCCTCTATGGTTACTCCATTTACCTTTATCATGATAATGATGCACACAGCACATTGCAGGAGTACTGTTCACACATAATGATTGGACAGGTACTGTTGTGTTAATGTACATTACATGCACAGAGTGATGTATACGGCCAATGTACAACTATTTGCGTGTATGACTGACACATGTCTGTCTGAGGGAGTCTTGTGATCACATAGAGCAACACCACTACATAATACAGGCGTCGCTGATGTTTCCCATTTCATTCATTTGTAATGCTTTGTTGCCACATGGTATATCCCTGATACATCTCTATATATATCTATGTACCTATATGCTGGACATAAACACTCACATGTACATCTACATGATGGGATACATTCCTATACTGTTGAATGACTGCACTGTATGATATCCTCTGGTTACAGCCTCTTATGCTCGATTAGCCTCTACATTGCTTAACCAATGCAATACTCGCATACTGGTAGTCAAACATGCTTACACCTGCTCGATCCCGCACTTGCTAATGCACCGGCATTGGTGCTTGCATCTGTCACTCACACCCCTGGGTGTGAGCGAGGACCACAATATTACCTTGTGATGCCTATTACATCGTACTACATGACTCCAGTATTGGGACTGGCCACCCATTAGGCGACGGCATCGCGTTCGAATGTACGGAATCAGTGGCCTGTCCAGTGACACAATCATATTTGTGTGTACCTCATACAATGTGCTCCCACCTTGTGATGCCTATAACATCGTAATACATGAATACAGTATCGGAAATGGCTGCCTATTAGGCGATGGCATGGCGTTCGACTGTACGGAATCAGCAGCCTATCCGGTGAATCATTCATATTCGTGTGTTCCTCTTAGGTATACCTTGTGATGCCTACATGACTACAATATCGGGAATGGCTACCCATTAGGCGACCGCATGGCGTTCAACTGTACGGAATCAGCGGCCTGTCCGGTGAATCATTCATAATCGTGTGTTCCTCTTACAATCTGCTCTCACCTTGTAATGCCTATCATATCGGACTACATGACTACAGTATCGGGAATGGCTGCCCATTAGGCGACGGCATGGCGTTCGACTGTACGGAATCAGTGGCCTGTCCAGTGAATTAATCATATTTGTGTGTTCCGCATACACTGTGCTCCCATCTGGCTGATACATGGGAACTGAGTCCCTGCATTACAAACAAGGAGTTGGGTTGTGGTAGCCACATCTGTCGGACGGGTCATGCTACTGCATACTTATTATAGGTTTGCCACCTTCTCAATTGGCCAAGGTAGGACTTTAGGGTTACCACCTGTCCCACATTGCGAGGGGACACTGCGAAAATAATCAAGACATAGCACATATCCAGATTACAGGACATTATTATAGTCTATGTTTCATGAATAATTGCTTACAACAGTTATTTTATATATGATACTTCTATATGTTATGTGAAGTAGCATAAGCAATTCAAATGCAACTGGATTAAGCTTTTATTTGTGCAAATAAGTGTAATCCTGTACTATGCACGGCTGTAGGTATGTTTAGTCCTGGAATGTCTGACATTTCCACAGAACATGTTCCACTCTGGCCATTTGGAAAGGTGGCAACACTATAGGACCTGTATGTAGAAACGTTAGACTTTGCAGGGCAACACACCCACAACCAGTAGAAAAGGGAGTACTTCACTGTTTTGCCTAAATAAAAGGTTACTCTTGTAGCATTATAGTTGCTTATACTGTTACCTATAACATTTAGGTTTTTTAGAGGAACATAATAGTTTTATGCTACTACTACAGACAATATAGGTAGTCTTTGCCCTAAATCACAGGACATTTGCCTTAATTACAGTTATTATGCAGGACACAACTGCCCAAAGGGAGTGTCCTTCACAAAGGTGGACAGGTGGTAACCCCAAACCTATTATTCTATCAACTTTCTAAGGTAGTCGGTGGAACATGTGCTTTCTTTCACTATCAGACCTCTCAAACGAATGGGGAAGAATAAACACTGAATCAGGGACACTGCATAACGATCTCAGGGACGCATTTAGAAGGTTGGTGCTATTAACCTGACACATTGACGGACACAGAGCACATATGTATTCATACACATTGTCTGAGGTGCATGCTGTTTATGACTCTTACATGTTGTCATTATTCATTATGTGTATTCCGCCACCTTTCCTGCTAATATCACTAGTTCTAGGATGGTTTAGTTGGGACTGTGTTAAGATTCTGATTCGTAATCACGGACGTCCCTGGTAATCAGGGACAGTTCAATGATATGGTCCCTATGTGTTCCCCCAATGGTTTACGGACTGTCCAGTAGATGTGCTCTTACAGTTTGGGAGGTATGGGCGTCTACTATACCCACATCAGAATATTACTTACACCCACGGGGCGGTCCTAATACGTGTCTACCAGCCAACACCTGCACGCCTAGCCCCATAATCGCATACCCATAGCTCACCCACCTGCCAGTACTCTACAGTACTCATCCTTACTGTGGGCGCAGGTGGGATATGAACACACCCCGACACACTGCCCACTCTCCCCGTGTTGGGACACGTCGTACGTTGTGTCAACCCATGTGTTATCAGGCTTGTACAACCTATTGTTCCGTGTACAGCTACATCCTGGTCATAATTGTGTTCCCCCATTGGTTGAAAGTACCAAATTTTTGGTGTCCTGCAAGGGACGTCGCTGTCCATGTTTAAAGTGTAGACATTGTAAATCTCTCCCACTGGTAGTTTCCTGCCGGTGGTCTGGGAAGCAGTGTTGTATTTACCTTTATTGCGTGTCTGTATGTCTCACCGGCCTAGCTGGGGGGGGTGGTAAGTAGACGTTTGTTGAGTGGACCTCCCACCAACATATGCCTGGTCTAAACATGTTACCCATAACTGCTATAACATAACCTAGGTATATACATGTGTATATTTACTGTAATATATATATATATATATATATATATTTACTTTAATATGTACAGACATATCTGCATATGTATTCATACATGTAGATTCATATCTTGCTGTCACATATATATTTGCATGTGTGTGTGTGTGTGTGTGTGTGTGTATATATATATATATATATATATATATATATATATATATATATATATATAGTCCCAAAACCACTTCCAGCACTCAAATAAAGGAAGGCAGGCAACGTGAGTACAAGCAGTTTATTGCTACACAGTCTGCCCCACAGACCGGTTTCGCTTACAAAAGCGTCATCAGTGTGATACACAACGCATGTACGTCCAGTTTATAACATCTTCACACTTAAAGAGATATCAATCTTTTTAATTACACCATATTGTAAATGAATGGAAATACATAACCCATACTTTTATGGCAAATATGGAGACCTAATCAACCAGCACATAATAACTAATTGGGTATTTTGAAACTCACTCAAATACAAAATTATAGTGAATGTACACATAAACCCTAAAATCTGCTAGGCTGATAGCCTACTAAAACAGCTAGACCAATGTATCTAACATCATATTTTATACACAATATATTCTAAAAGGGACCTACAAAGCTACAAAACAGGGGAATAACTTACCCCATATTATTTTTTTCTATATTACCAATGATCATTTAGACCCGGCTTAAAAAGAGCCCCCAAATTAACTATCCATCTTTGTTCTTTAGATGTCAACATATTATGCCTAGCTATATCACTATTACAAGATATAGTTATCCTGTCAATTCCTACAAATATAAAATGTGCTGTCGAATGTACCAGAATATGTTTGTATAAAGCACTACGTGTCCTTTTGCATTTTATGTCACTAACATGAAGGGCAATCCTGTGTTTTAATGGACCAGAAGTCTGTCCTACATAAAATGCCCCACATTGACATATGGCCATGTATACCACCCAAGAACTAGTGCATGTGATAAGACATATACCTTTCTGGTATTAATGGAAGTGAAATAACCTGTTTTGGACATCAGTTTACAGAACTTACAATGGCCACAGTATGTACTTCCTGCGATCTTAATTCCAGCTTCCTCTTTAAAGTAAACACCTTTTTTGAAAGCAGACAAATATTGCCCTATTGATTTACCTTTTCTATATGCAAATTCACATCTAGACTTTAACAAAGTGGAGAAGAACGGATCCATATATAATACATTCCAATATCTGGAAATTATTTCTTTAATCTTGGAAGTATTATTAGCATATGTCGTAACAAATCTCACTCTCTTAGATTGACCCCCACTAGGACGTTGTCTGTCTTGCAACAATAAATCTCTATCCATGCCATTAACCTTATTATAGGCTTTCTCAGTAATATTACTATGATATCCACGAGCCAAAAACCTTTGTTTTAGATCAATTGCTTGTTTATCATAATCACTAGGATTAGAACATATTCTTTTTATTCTTTGAAACTGAGCCACTGGAATATTAATAATACTATGAGGTGGATGACAACTGTGGGCATGCAGGATGGAATTTTTTGAAAATGGTTTACGATACAGTGAAGTAACCACTGTACCATCATGTACTTTGGTTACATTAACATCTAAAAAATCCACTGTAAATAAATCCAATTTGCCAATAAATTTAATTCCATATTCATTGGCATTCAAATACTGCTTAAAAGTATACCATAGATGCAAACTCCCCTGCCATACAACCCAACAGTCGTCTAAATATTGACGCCACATAATAAGATTTCTAGAATATAAGAAATCCTCTCTGTAGATATATTTGGCTTCTAAATAACCCATAAACAGGTCAGCATATATGGGGGCAAAAGTAGCCCCCATAGCTGTACCCCTGACCTGTAAATACCACTTGTTATTAAATTTAAAAGCATTATTCTCTAATACCAGCTTTAGCATAGACAACAAAAATTGCATCTCGCTCACAGAATATAAACCAGATTGTTTCATCCAGTATTGAACCCCTGCAATACCCCCATCATGTGGGATACTCGTATACAGGGATTGTACATCCAAAGTTCCCAACATGGAATCAGCAGGGAGCTGTAAATCTTGCATCAGCAATAAAAACTGCTTAGTATCCCTGATCCTAGCCCTAATTAGGGCTAACAAAGGTTTAAGTTTAAATTCTAGGTACTCCGACATAGGTTGAATCACTGAACCCCTTCCAGCCACTATGGGCCTACCTGGGGGGTTATGCAAGGTCTTATGAATTTTGGGAACTAAATAAAAATATTGAAAAATGGGACTTTCCACTGTTAGCTGTTCCAATAACTCACCACTAATAATATCATGCTGTTTAGAATCCAAAAGAAATGTGTCGATGACAGATTTAATCTCATCACTAGGATCCTTTAATAAAACCTGATATGAAGTTGAATCAGCCAATTGTTTTGAAGTTTCCTGCTCATACTGTAACTTGTCCCAAATAACAATTGCCCCACCTTTATCTGCCCCAGTAACTACTATGTTATTATTATTAGCAAGAGACTTAAGAGCAGAATATTCATCCACTGTTAAATTATAAGAAAAACAACGAAAAATATCAGCTTGATTAACCTGTATGTCATGTAATACCAGCTGTTCAAAAGTATGAACTGCATTAACATATGTAGGTTGAAAATTAGACTTTTTAAACTTAAATTTGGCCCCAGCTTCCTGAGAACATAGCCCTGATAAATGGGCAAAATTGTATTTTAAATTTGAATTTCTACAAAATTGTTTAACGTCCTGAACAATGTCATAATGTGATTCAAAAAAGGAAGGTACATAAGACAAACCTTTATTCAATACTTTTAATTCACTTTGTGAAAAACTATATTGTGTGAGATTAATGACTATTTGGTTCACACAACTGTGATCATCACCGCCATGTAATGGTGGTGAAGAAACCAAGTCTGTAGGGCCTACCAACTGGCCCGAAACCACTGTTCCATGCTGCCTTCTCCGATGGTTTCGACCGCCCATCCTAAAGGGGCTCTAGTCTTCTTAGAAACCGGTGACCCTGACACCAACACATCTCCTTGCTCAACGTCCGTGTTGGTGTTAGAAAAACTGGATGATATATCTGATGTGCTAGAAGTAATTCTAGATTTACGTAGAATAGACCGGACCCTCTTCCGTTTAGGTCTATTTTGTTGTGTTTCTTCAAAACGCACACCTTTTTTACTCTTTTTCCAAGAAAACACCATGTCATACTTAAAGTCATTCATATCTCTTTGATACTTGCGCATTTTTCGCCCTTGTAATTCATTATCATATTTGTCCATATCTACCATAAACTGTTCATACATATGTTGATAATCATTAGTGCCCACAAAAACAGCACTCTGTTCATGACACTTCTCTAATTTAGCAAACAATTCTGGTAACTGTTTATCATAGTAATCAACCAAAAGTTCTATAAACATATTAGACGCTACTAGCTGTATACCACGCCATCTCTTCATAAATTCAGCATCTTCGCTCCCCAATCCTGGTTCCAACTGAACCCTAAGGCCGCGTGGTATTATCTTTGCTTGTAAATAAGCTTTCAATAATTTACTATGCCACACTAATGAACGTACCTTTTTTGTAATGTCTAATAATGATTTGAAATGTTGTGTAATATCCGGTTGACCCAAAGTAATAGAAATCTCACTCTCCATACTCGGTCTGGTAAATATGGTGAAATCATCCTTATCAGCAGTTACCTGTTCCATAAATCGTTTAAAGTCCGGACGTACAGCCATATCCCAAAGCGACTGTGAACCACTCAATCGTTCCGTATGCTCCACTCGACCCGAAGTAATCCTCCTTGTCTTTGCAGGCCCAAATTAGACCAACGTGATTAGCACTCGAACCAGCACTCAAATAAACCATGCACAATACCCAAAAACTGTGGTGCACGTATCCAGCCAAGGTGCTCGGAAAAACCATATGAATAGTCCCAAAACCACTTCCAGCACTCAAATAAAGGAAGGCAGGCAACGAGAGTACAAGCAGTTTATTGCTACACAGTCTGCCCCACAGATCGGTTTCGCTTATAAAAGCATCATCAGTTGGATACACAACGCATGTACGTCCAGTTTATAACATCTTCACACTTAAAGAGATATCAATCTTTTTAATTACACCATATTGTAAATGAACGGAAATACATAACCCATACTTTTATGGCAAATATGGAGACCTAATCAACCAGCATATAATAACTAATTGGGTATTTTGAAACTCACTCAAATACAATATCATATGTCTTATCACATGCACTAGTTCTTGGGTGGTCTACATGGCCATATGTCAGTGTGGGGCATTTTATGTAGGACAGACTTCTGGTCCATTAAAACAGAGGATCGCCCTTCATGTTAGTGACATAAAATGCAAAAGGACACGTAGTGCTTTATACAAACGTATTCTGGAACATTCGACAGCACATTTTATATTTGTAGGAATTGACAGGATAACTATATCTTGTAATAGTGATATAGCTAGGCATAATATGTTGACATCTAAAGAACGAAGATGGATAGTTAATTTGGGGGCTCTTTTTAAGCCGGGTCTAAATGATCATTGGTAATATAGAAAAAAATAATATGGGGTAAGTTATTCCCCTGTTTTGTAGTTTTTTAGGCCCCCTTTAGAATATATTGTGTATAAAATATGATGTTAGATACATTGGTCTAGCTGTTTTAGTAGGCTATCAGCCTAGTAGATTTTAGGGTTTATGTGTACATTCACTATAATATTGTATTTGAGTGAGTTTAAAAATACCCAATTAGTTATTATGTGCTGGTTGATTAGGTCTCCATATTTGCCATAAAAGTATGGGTTATGTATTTCCATTCATTTACAATATGGTGTAATTAAAAAGATTGATATCTCTTTAAGTGTGAAGATGTTATAAACTGGACGTACATGCGTTGTGTATCACACTGATGATGCTTTTGTAAGTGAAACCGGTCTGTGTGGCAGACTGTGTAGCAATAAACTGCTTGTACTCTTGTTGCCTGCCTTCCTTTATTTGAGTGCTGGAAGTGGTTTTGGGACTATTCATATGGTTTTTACGAGCACCTTGGCTGGATACGTGCACCACAGTTTTTGGGTATTGTGTGTGTGTGTGTGTGTGTGTGTGTGTGTGTGTGTGTGTATATATATATATATATATATATATATATATATATATATATATATGATTATATATATGTACATCAATGTGTCAATACATTCCCCGCTCATACGCACTTACACATGCGTAATGGTGTTTATAAGCTTCACCAGCATACTAGTGCCTTATTCATTATAACACCGACACACTCCAGTTATCTTGTAATCGGTATGTAGCACGTTATACAGCAGACAGATGTCGCTATATGTTCATGTACGGATTACCGATGGTAATTGGAATGTGATAATGTGATTTGACCCGTCCCTCTTCTGCACAGCCTATTATTCCATCTACTGTGGATGTTTGTATGGGCACATTCCCATTATTTATGTCAACAAATGGAATGCATGTGTTACAGAATTTGTACTTCAACATATATTGTTGTCTGCATGTAAGTATGCATATATACCTATTACGACCCAGCTGACCTCCACGGGGCAGTCCATTAGAATTGGCCCATCCAACCCTGGCATGCCTGGATCCATAATTGCATACCCATAGTACAGGAGTAACATACATTATTCACTTGTTATCGCAGCCATGACACACCTTTACACATTTCCCTCTCCAGAGCTTTTGGGGCCCTACACACATTCTGTCCCGCCTCGTGTATTCACAGGGTCTCCCACCATGTATATTTGCACATACGTGCCTTTCCTGGGGTTATGGAATATGGCCATTTACGCTTTCCAATTTTTGGAGGTCCCAGCATGGGACTACATTCTGTCTGTGTGTAAAGTAGACCTAGCATTTCAACAATGTTACTCCCACTGGTAAAACCCTGCCTGTGGTGTGAGAAGCAGTGCTCTGCTCACTCCTGGGCAGCTTTTTATGACATACGCTGAAAGCACTTTATAATACCAACATTGATCTTGATTCCCTTCACATCCCTTGTGTATACTTTACTGTTACAATGGCCATTCTTTATATATATATATATATATATATATATATATATATATATATATATATATATATTTCTCATGTATGTAGATATATATCTATACACACATATATGTGTGTGTGTGCGTATATATATATATATATATATATATATATATATATATATATGTGTGTGTGTGTGTGTGTGTTTGTGTATGTATATATATATGCAAACATACATTTCCTATGCTGGGAGCTGCTTACACCTGTGCAGGTGCACTCGCCTATGCTTACTGTGCATTACATATGTTTACTGCTGCTTATTTGTGCCTTATACATCATGACAATACCAGTTTGATTGAAAGGATCTGGTTAATAGTCCCATGTGATACACACGTTCACCTTTACATGTTTAAATGTCGGCTTTACAGCAGAGCAACATTCATTCCACAAGGAAAATGATATGTGCTATTGTCGACCTTGAACTGTGAATGTCTTTTCGTTAGGTGGATGCTCTAACCACTACACTATTGGTGCTCTGCCTCATTTATATATATACCCATGGTGCATAGTTACCCGAACACACGCCTCATAACTTCACTTACACAGCAGGCATCCATTTACCTGTTGGGAAAAATGCAGTACTACACATGCACCATTCCCTGTTCCCTACTGCTCTGGACTCGTGCTGTATGTTGACTCACTCCCAGGATATTCAGACCTCCAAAGCCTATAGTCCTGGCACATACGTCTGTTCGATTGTCAGGGTGTTCATATGGTCTTCCGGGTTTAGGCTTGTTTGACGGGGGACTTGGACTTCCCTGTACCTAGTTGAAAGTCAGACTTAGCAAGGGGAGATCATTCATTCCACTTTTAGCGTTCTACCTGTGGTTGGGGATGCAGAAGTGTGCTCACCTATGGCCATCCTGATATATAACGGCACTAACTATTACGGGGATTTCTTATATTGTGACCATGTTCATTCTTCATATCTATACATATATATATATATATATATATATATATATATGTGTGTGTGTGTGTGTATATATATTGGTCTGTACATACACATGCATATACACCTACATGCTCATTTACATTTCCCATACCATTGAATCACCGCCACCTACCATCGCGCGTACACGCTTGCATACCCGCTTACGTCTCGGGTTGCCACCTTTTCATATGGCCAAAGCGGGGCATTTTCGGGACACACATCCAATTTTACAGGCCGACACATACCCACAGACAGTACAAAGGTTAGAACTTTACTTATTTGCATAAATGAAAGCTTATTCTTGTAGCGGTTTAGATGCTTAATCTGTTTCTTGTAACTTTTGAGTATTTTACATAAATAACTGTTTTATGCAACTGTTACATGAAATATGGGACATATTTCCTACAATCACAGGACATTTGCCATTGTATTATATTTGGTCTGGACACAACTGCCCAAAAAGGGACTGTCCCTCACAATGTGGGGCAGGTGGTAACCCTACTTACGTCTGCTTTACAGTGCCTTAAGCACCCTATATCCGACTGCCACTATGCAAATGTGTAAGGTATATATTCACGATAATGCACGTGGGGAGACGTGCATCACAGTCAGGTGTTTAATCCCAGGTGTAGGTTCTGCAGGACTGGCTGGAGGCTTAGTAGTCTTGTGGACAACTACTGCTCATACAACTTGTGTCCAGATGTATACAGGACTGGACATCGTGTCGTGACACCAAGTCTAATGTTTAGAACAGATACATATCCCATGAGGGATATCCAAAAATTGTGGAGACCGATGACCTTCTTTGCTTTTCGGCTGTAAGGTAGGGTTATACATGCAAGGGATACATAGTTTGCAATCCTGAGACTGCCTAGGGTGAGACTGCCTACTAGATATGGGTAGGGGTCACTATGTGCAGATATGGCCGTGCCTATCTAGCAGCTTGGGTATGGCTGGTTTTGGTGGACGTTCAGAAAGGGGGTGTGTGTGCTGTGAAGGGGATGATGGGTATTTAATTATGTATCCAGGTGTGTTGGGGTTGGATGGCTCAGTTCAGGCCAGACCATTATGTGGGTATGTGCCGGTAACGTTTCTGTACATGTGTACTGCACATTTTAATGTTCACATGTTTGTGGGATTGTATTGCGGATGTGTATATTTGTTCTTTGGTTATCTTCCTGATTCACCCACCGCTCCCTCGTAGAGCTCCAGTTCACCTATTGTGCATCCAACCCAGTCTCCCCTTGGTGAATCATTACATAACCTGTCGCCCCCCACCCCCATATTCCACAGACAACATTCATCCCTTGTCTAGTTGATGGCCCATGGCACAGTCAACAGAACACATTGCGTACACTACATATCTCTGGGACCAATATGGTTGTGAGGTCTACTCTAACATTTCAGATCATCCACATGCTGTACTTCACGCACATAGGCACATGCAAATACTTATCTTTCATGACATGGTAGGTAGACCCGGGTAATATCCATTCATCTATGGGCCATCCTGACAAGGATGACTTGGACCACGAATGGGCAGATATTGGGCAAATGCTCTGACCATTGGTAGGGTTGCCACCTTTTCATATGTCCTGGATGGGACATTTTCATGGCACACATCTGAGTTTACAGGCCAACACATACCCACGGTCATTACAAAGGATAGTACTTTAGTTTTATGCCTACATATAGGCTTTTATTGTTGTAGCGGTGTAGTTGCTTATTCTGTTTCATTTATTTGCTTATTCTGTTTCTTGTAACATGTAGGTATTTTATATATGGACATACGTACTGTATGGGACTATTACATAACATATGGGACATAATTATGTCCTACTATCGCAGGACATTTCACATTTATTATGGTTTTGGTATGGACACCCCTGCCTAGAGAGGGACTGTCCCTCACAATGTAGGACAGGTGGTAACCCAAACCATTGGGCTAGGCTTGGCAATTGGTGGTGCGCTAACACGATGTGATTCACTTCCACTTGGTAAAACCAGTGACACTACAATGGAATACTGGCACGGGGTTTTAAATATCTTTGTTCGAGGGACGGGGACTCAATATTCAGCTACGTGCCTTTGTGTTTACTTCTTATTGTGGTGTTCGCAATGATGTCTTGTATGCTTTGCATACATTTCAGTATCCATGGACACTAACAGGAGTGATTACTATTAGAGGCAGGCTGTACTAGTCAGCATTTTAGGTTGCGCGTATGCAGCTGATATGTTCACGCCTCCGTGCAGCGCTTGGACACGCCCTCTGCACTCGTACACGTTTCCTATGCACGTGGCCATTACGGCAGTGCACCTTCATTAATATGCATGTGGTGTTGCTGCGCCATCTCTACGCCACATGGTTGGTGCAAGGCTAACGCTGTCCTTGCGCTGAACTTCATGAATCCCAGGGTTTGTCTTTTTTGAATATAAAACTAAAGAGACTAAAACATTTTACCTACTTGCATCTTAAATCCGTATCCATAATCAAGAGCTTCCAGGTTCTCATTTTTTGTATTATCTTTTGTGTAGTCTCTTCCCACATATCCTTATCTGCCATAGCATAATCATTTTTAATCCATACACAAATACTTTACCTTATCGTATTATGTCTGAACCAATTAATGTGTGGCTACATAGTTTATAGCTACCGACTTTGTTTTATCTTCATTAATTTTATAGCCCCCAAAAACTTGAAAGTGCCTCAAAATGTTCTACAACATGGAAATGTACTTTTCTGGATTTATCAAGTACAAAATAATATCACCTGCAAACAAAACTAACTTTTCTCAATTGTCATGCCAGATATATCCTTGAATTTATTTTCTTTGTCAATGGCTCTAAATATAAAGCAAATTTCAAAGGAGAAAGAGAATATTTCTGCCTGTTTCCTCTTTTAAAAAGCAGCTTGTCAGAAATGAACCTTCCCAACTTAATTCTTGCCTCCAATCCTTCTTACATCCTCATAATTAACCCTATTATTATCTATCACAGAATACAAATGCTTCTAACACCATACTCATAAAATCCCAATTGGCTCTACCAAGTGCTTTTGCTACATGAAAACCCACCAACATTGATTCCCTCTGGATCATCCTTGTTCTGTTAATGTTGTCAATTTTTTGCTGCCCCTCCACAAAACCACATTGATCTATAGCTAAAAAATTGATAACACCTTTGCCATTCTGTTAGCTAGTAGAAACATAAACATGTTAGAATTATGGTTTAAAATCGAAATGTATATGTATGAAGCTGGGTCTGAAAGGTCTTTACCACCTTTGGGTGATGTAACTACTATAGATTTTTTCCAAGATACTGGTGCCCCCTTAAAATGCTCTTAAACAAAACCTTCCAGATCTTTACCTCTTACTTCCCTCCTAACTTACAAACGTACACAGCAGTACAATCTGTTTCTGCAGACATCCCTGTTAATTGTTTGTACAATCATTGTTTTTATCTAATCTCTTCCTATTTTAGCTATTAATTGATTGAGCCTCATTTTCCCCTAACCTTGGCATAATTATGTCACTATAAACATTTCCATTTGCACCTTTTCATGATTTTCACATCCCTCTACATTATACAAATTTTCATAAATTTTGTAAAATATTTCTAATACCCATATGTGATATCTGGCTATTTTTCTTGTTATAGGCTCCCTAAGTTTAGCAACCACCCCTTCTACTTTCTGTTGCTTAAGTCATTATGCTAAAAGTTTTTGTGCTATGGAGTTATTAGGTCAGAAGGAGTTGCATTGTGTCTTTGTGGATTTAGAGACAGCATATGACAGGGTGCCTAGAGAGGAGTTGTGGTATTGTATGAGGAAGTCGGGAGTGTCAGAGAAGTATGTAAGAGTGGTACAGGATATGTACGAGGGTAGTGTGATGCTGTGAGGTCTGCGGTGGGAGTGACGGATGCGTTTAAGGTGGAGGTGGGATTACATCAAGGATCAGCTCTGAGTCCTTTCTTATTTGCAATGGTGATGGACAGGTTGACAGACGAGATCAGACAGGAGTCCCCGTGGACTATGATGTTTGCAGATGACATTGTGATCTGTAGTGAGAGTAGGGAACAGGTGGAGGAGACCCTGGAGAGGTGGATATATGCTCTAGACAGAAGAAGAATGAAGGTCAACAGGACTAAGATAGAATTTATGTGTGTGAATGAGAGGGAGGCTAGAGGAATGGTGAGGATGCAGGGAGTAGAGGTGACGAAGGTGGATGAGTTTAAATACTTGGGATCAACATTTCAGAGTAATGGTGAGTGTGGAAGAGAGGTAAAGAAGAGAGTACAGGCAAAACGGAGTGGGTGGAGAAGAGTGTCAGGAGTGATTTGTGACAGACAAGTACCGGTAAGAGTGAAAGGGAAGGTCTACAAGAGGGTAGTGAGACCAGCTATGTTATATAGGTTGTAGACAGTGGCATTGACAAAAAGACAGGAGTCAGAGCTTGATGTGGCAAAGTTGAAGATGTTAAGATTTGCACTGGGTGTGACGAGGATGGACAAGATTAGGAATAAGTATATTAGAGGGTCAGCCCAGGTTGGAAGGTTTGGGAGACAAAGCCAGAGAGGCAAGATTACATTGGTTTGGACATGTGCTGAGGAGGGATGCAGAGTGTATTGGGAAAAAGATGCAAGCTGCCAGGTAACAGGAAAAGAGGAAGGCCTAAGATAAGGTTTATGGATGTGGTGAGAGAGGACATGCAGGTGGTTGGTGTGACAGAGCAAGATGCAGAGGACAGGAAAAAATGGAAACAGTTGATCTGCTGTGGCAACCCCTAACTGGAGCAGCCAAAAGAAGAAGTTATAAAATAGTTGCTTAAAAGTAATCCTTCTAAACTTGTGCATATTATGACAATACTTCTATTAGAACTCTGCAGTTACTCCTCTTCTTATTGTGTCAGATTCCCCCTTGTTCTGGAATACTTTAACCTTTGTTAGCCCTTGTAAATAATGTATATTACTTATTTCCCATATGTCTTTCTGTTTTATTGATTCCCTATTTTAAACACTGTTTTCATTTTATCCCACTCTCTAGCTTTTCATTTTGAAGAAACTTCTACCTTCCCTAATAACTCTTGAATCATTGCTGCTACCCATTCCTTAAATTTCTGTTTTCAACATATAAGTGAGAAAGTGCTAGTGTCTAATTTTTTCTTCATTACCCTGCATTTTTAGTTTAGTTTTTATCTGTGCATGATCAAAGTAGTTATTGGATATATAAAAGGTTTCAGTTAAATACACATGCTCCAGCAAAATATACATGTTATCCATTTTAGCCTAGTTTAAATTTTGTCTGATTTTCTACTACTTAATTCACACATTCTTTACCAAATATTCTCATATATTTCTTCAAAAATCTGCCCTTATTGTTATATTTTCCCTTCTAGATCGCCTTGATATATCCGCACAATTGCAAGTCAAGTTTCAGTCCCTACCCATAAACATTATTCCATGCTGAAAACTGATTATTTCTCCCCATTTCTTAAATCTCCATAATAGCAGTTTTTTCAAACATCTTTATTTGAATTATCAGTTGTGATATAGGCAACTTACTTTTGTATAAAATTAATCAAACTGTATTAACAAGTTCACATTTACAAACATTATACATCACACATATTGTTATATATCTTATGATCTAAGCAACATTACATAAATTACTCATTTCCCCCAATCTCTTAAACCTCATTATTCCTCCAAAACATTTTTTTTCTGCAAGTATTGTTCCCACAATTTTTACTTTTCTATATAATTTACTCCTTCCCCTTTTCAAAGATTCCACTTCCTGTTCTTTTACAGTATTCCCTACTCGAGTATAGTTGGTTTAGATTTTGATTTCCATTTTTTAGTAACTGCTTTTTGGCAGCTATCAGAATTAAAGTTAACAAGGGTTTACTATGTCTAGGCAATTCAGATATTTTATCCCAGCTCAAAAAACATTTCTTTAATTACACTCATTTGCTTGCCCAGCATTCCTCACAGAGTACTCTGCAGGGAATTTTTAAAATCTGGAAACTCATTACACTCCCAAAACATATGTTCCCAGTTCCTTTTTCTTTCCTATCACATCTCCAACATTTCCACCTACCTGAGGAAAAATTCTTTGGAGACTGTTTGGGGTATAAAAATATCTGTGTAAACACTTCCAAGCAAAACATCCAATCTTCTAGATTTTGTTGTATATTTGGCAGCCATATATATGTCCTCCCATTGTTTCTTTGTGAATTACATATATAATCTTACGCCCCAATCTTTTCTGACCTATTCTGATTGATTCCCGTAGTTATTGTGTAATATTGTGTATGCCATACTAATTATCTCCTTTTTAACAGTAGCTTCTGTTCTAGATTCAACTAAAAATTCAACCAGTGCAGGACTTTCAGTCCATAATATCAGTTTTTGGTGGAATACAAATACATGTTGTCATAATTCTCCTCCTTCTCTTCCCTTTCCAGTAGCCCCTTACTATCACAAATCTACCTTTATTGTCTTTTATCCCTCTTCTATCAGTGCTGGAGCCCCTCTAACAGCCAGTATTATTGCTACTACCTTTTTACTTTATTCCTGATATCCTGCAAATATCCATCGTGAAATCTTTTCATTGTCAAAATCAATTGTTCGTTTCAATCCAGATGTGTCTCCTGTGACCTCTCTCTTTGCACCCTACATTTCTTAATGTAATTCACTACTCTTTACTTTTTATCTCTTTCTGTAAAGCCATTTATATTCCATTATATTATAGACAGAGTAGTCATTATGATCGAAAGCTATTACTCCCACCTATTATACATGACCATTCTGTTGAATGTATGTTTACAACATTTGGCTTACATGCTTACACTAATGTTTAGTAGGCTGACATTTTAATCAGCCATTTCTTTCCCTCTCCATTTTAACCCATGTCATATATTTCAAGGCTTTCAATGAAAACACTCAAAAAAAAACTAAATATATTTTCAGAACTCCCTTCCACTTATATCCTAGAGCAAACACACAGTCCTATGTACATTTTAAACAAATGAAGTTTACCTCTCCAGAGAGGAACATATGTTCCAGATTGTTTCCTGCACCCACAGGCATTGCCTATTCTAAAATAAAGGTTATCCTTGATAAAGCATATGTTACAGCCTGTGCTCTCACTCACACTGATTGCTGTCTGTTCTTTTGTTATTTCTAATTCCCTCCCAGATGTGAAACATAGCTTACATGTTTTCATTAAACATCAACTTTTAGTCCTAAGAAAAAGTGTACTGGCTACCTTTAAATAAATAACCTAAATTATATACACTGTTATGTTAAATACTATGAAGTATTAAGACCACTTAGGAGTCTACTACTTCTTATGTATTTACTATAGTTTCATACTTCATTTATTTCTCACAAATTACTTGCCACTATACATTTAAATGGTAAATTTCTCTCAGTAAAGTTTGCTCAAAACTCTCAAGATTATCATTGTACCTGTAGACAGCTTGTCTCCAAGTAGAAACTGTCAGCAATAAAAAATAGCAATTTTGCAGATATATGAAAGAATCTTTGTAAATTTCACTCAGAACACAATGAACAAACTTCATCCGGCCAACTGCCTGGACCTACAGACTTTACATCACCCACAGACAGCATGTGCTAACGAAGAAAAAAAAAACAAGCTAATACATTTGCAGATGCAAGCAACCTACCATTTTCTATGTCTTTCATCATTTTGTCATGTTTCAAGCCTATTTACTTATATAGATGTCTACGGCTTAAACCAAGGACATCATCTTAGACATCTACCCTTGTAAGACAGGGGAAATTACTATCTTAATTCTACATATATCAATACATTTTTACATCCAATCCCAGCAGCCCAAGATCACACTGTTGAGTCTTTCGGCTTTTCCCGGTTAGAGGTCGCCACAGCGGAACTCCGGTCCGCTAATGATTGGTAGTTGATTTTTACGTGCTGAGTTACCAGCCCTGATGCACAACCTTCAATGAAGGTACGCCCATTCATGCATGTCTCCATGCAGAAGACGCTCTAGCTGAGAATCGAACTGGACAGCGTCTTACTGTGAGGCGACAATGCTACCGCAGCACCACCACCGCAGGTACAGCCCAAGATCACACTATTATATTAAATTTACCTTGTTTCAGATCAACATTTCTTATCCTGTTACAGTATAAAACCTGTATACATTACAAATAAAAAGTACTTACTTGCTTGTTTTAAATGTATTTATCATATACAGCAATCACCCCTACCTCACATTTAAAATATGTCTTATTGCACACTATGCAAAGTAACTGTATAATATAATATGCACTTTACATCATGATTTTTAATACAAATATTAATATGAAAAACTGTTTTGCTTACAGTTACTTCTTCCTGTCAGTGTCCTTCTAAACATTAATGACAGAAAGTAGGGTATATGCTTTACAGCTCACCATGTCTTTGACAAAATCAACTAAATTCCAGTCTTTCTCAATCACCTATTCTTGCATATCCATATTTCACATATTTATTTCTAAATACAGTAAGACTGGTGCTTTATAATCCTCCATTTATTTACCAAATTCAGTGTCATTGACCTTCATCTTGATCATCTCCATCTCCCAATATCAGTCTCTTGTTCAAGTTTCAGGTAGCCCTGATTCTTCTGGTCAGCTCCTGAACTTTTTTTTCTGTCTCTCAAGTATTTTCCCTTGGAACAATGGAAAAATTTTCACAGGGAAAATCTCTCCATGGACTTTGTTGTATAAGAATATCAAGCATCACCCCTTTCTGGTTGCTGGCTCACTCTTTGTTAGTTAAACTTTATTATTTCCTCTTTTGCTTGTTCTACATACAAAAATGTCTTTGATCTTACAGAAAAAATATTCTGAAGTCAGCTGGATACTGCAGCTTGAATCCCAGACATGCCTTTTGCCATTTACTGCTTGTTGGGATAAACTTCTCTTATGCCTGATGTACATTGAATAATTATTTTCAGAAACAGTCTGTTGCCCTCAATGTTTAATATTTTTTTTTGCCACAGTTTTGTGAGGATCAACTTTTTCTGCTATGATTGCATCTATAGGTCTTGAATGCTTTCTCATATCCAGGTTTGGAACATACTCACAATGTGCCTTTTCAATTAATGAATCATGCTGTGGAACACAATTCTACTTGTATATTTGTACTTTCATAACAATAATACAGTCTGCTCCTTCCACTTTCTCTAATACAGCAGAAAATCTGAGGTTGTGTGCTTTGTCTTCTACTGCTACAAATTTGTGAAACAGCTCTTCTTGAGAAGCCTCATACACAGCCAGCCTTTTCATTTCATCCTCTGGTTTTTGCACTTTTATCATTTTGTCTGAATAGTTAGTTAAAGCTTCTTCTATTTCCAGCCTTTTGTTGTTATTATTTTTTGTGGGTATTGCAACCTAGCAACATATATATTTTTCAATAACTTTATTGAATTATCACTTAAGACATAGGCAAACATACATTTATATAAAAGAAAATAAACCATATTAACGTCCCTAATTACAAGCATTATATATATCACATTTCTGTATAGCTGTCATCAATCCTACATTGCATACATTGCTTAATTCCTACCTTCCCGTAAATCTCACTCCTCTTTCCAAACATTATTCTGCATGTATTGTTCCCACAATTATCATTTATTTTTATGTAATTTGTTCCCACCTTTTCTAAAGATCCTACTTCCAGCTCTGTTATAATTTTCAGTACTTCAAATACAGTTAGTTTAGATTTTGATTTCCATTTTCTAGTAATTGTTTTTTTGGTGGCCACCAGAACTGAACTTAGCAAGGCCTTACTATGTCTAGCCAAATCAGATCCTGTATCCCAGCTAAAAAAACATTTCCTTAGTTACACTCATTTGCTTCTCCAGTATTCATGATAGAGTACTCTGCTGGGAATTTTTATAGTCTGCCAACTCATTACACACCCATAACATAGGCTCCAATTTACCTTTTTGTTTCCCATCACACCTCCAACATGTGCCATTTACCCGAGGTAAAATTCTTTGGAGTCTGCTTGAGGTATACAAATGCCTATCCCAACAGCAAAAATCCTAAATCTTTTAGATTTGTTGCATACATGGGAGCCATACATATGTCCTCCCATTGTTTCTTTATGAATTGCTTATCCAGTCTCTCTTGACAATCTTTTCTAACCTCATCTGACTGATTCCTATAGTTATTGCACAATATTTTATATGCCCTACTAATTACCCATTTTTTAACAGTAGCATCTGTTCTAGATTCAACTAAAAACTCTACCAGAGCAGGTCTTTCACTTAGGATTCCCCTATCCCTTTCTTTTTGCATATACTCTTATATCAATTCCTGATAGGGATGACAGTCTCTAGCCTGCGTTTCAAATGTCTTCTTAGGATCATAGGAGATTACTAGGCTATCGACCCAGAGGTCATTTCAAGCCTAACCATTTCATCCCAATATAATACCATAGAAATATTAGTTAATACCCAAGATTGCATTTAGTAATGACTGCCCATGTCCAGGAGGGTTGTGGGCGCTATTCCTGGTAGAATTTATGGTGCCCCATCCACTCGTCCAGGTTCCTTTTGAACAGTGTCATAGAGGTGCTCTGTTTCACATGAATAGGTAGCCTATTCCAAAGACAGTGCAGTTGCTGGGAGATAAATCTGTCCCTCCAGCAAGTCCTATTTAAGTCACAGGCCATATTTAGGTCCCTGAATGGTCCTAGTCCCATTTGATTTATGGATATGCAGAAGGCTCATTAGGTTTGGGTCTGTGATTGCTCTGTAAGCCAGGCATAAGTCTTCCCTAAGAAGTCCATATGATACAAAGCAAAAGTGACAGGAGATTTTAGTCGGTCTGTATATGGCACATGCTTGAGTCCCTTGATCTTCTTTGTTAGAAAACTCTAATGCCTCTCCAATTGCTGCAAGTGCTTTGTACAGTACATGCCAAAAA
The DNA here is from genome assembly GCF_019279795.1 of Protopterus annectens. Taxonomy (NCBI): domain Eukaryota; kingdom Metazoa; phylum Chordata; order Ceratodontiformes; family Protopteridae; genus Protopterus; species Protopterus annectens. The sequence continues at coordinate 1,590,564,462 of NC_056733.1, forward strand.
GGGCCATTATACTCAATTATGGGCCAGATTAGTGACAAGTATAGAGGGGTTATGGTTTACTATCAAAATGTGGAATGGCACTTAAGCGAAACTGGGATGGCTGACTGCGTGTTGTCCAGTTTCCATAATGCTGATCTGGAAATGTTTGACTCCTCATTAGCAAATTGTTGTATTCATTTGCTAATGCGGGATCAGTGTTCTGATAACAAATCGCACTACAGTGGAGAATTGGGAAATTTACCCTTTTCCTCACTGTAGTGCGATCTCGGAGTTGGAATATATAATATGCAGGGGGTGTGAGGGGGCTGCAAAAACAATACTGGTAACACAGAATTTTAACATTCAAACTTCTGGTGTTCGAATGTCAATTCTGTGGTTACCATTTCTGATATTTTGGTAATTCTGTATTACCAAATTCGGATAATGAAGTTGATCAAAAGGTGGAAAGTTGTTTTGATTTTCCACATTTTGATAGAAAACCAGGGGTTATAACCTCTTTTGCTCTCAAGGCAATTCCTTTATTAATCAAGTGTGCTGCGTAGAAAGCCTTTCTTACTACAGTAGGCACGTGGTGGTCGAAGTTAAGGTCACGGTCAACTTGTGAACCCAAGTCCTTTACCACTTCATGGGTAATTAGGGTATTGTTGATGATTTGATCGTGTGAAGGGACATTGTGTCAAAGAGAATGATGATGCATTTCTTTGCATTCAGTTTGAGACCGTGATTAAGACACTAGTCATTGGTCTGCATAAGACCCTCCTTGAGAATATTGACATCATTTGGGGATTCAATAATTGCACCCAGTTTACAGTCATCTGCAAACTTGGTCAGCTACAACCCCTTAGTTTTTACCTGAACTTCTGAGAAGTATATAGTAAACAGTAGGGGGCCCAGCACTAACCCTGTGGCAGCCTGCTGATAAGAGGTCTGCTGGTTGATGTGGAGATGCCCACTTTGATATTGTTTGTCCGATTTGTGAGCCAGTTAGCAACCCTTCTTACAGCAAAGAGGTTTGCATTCAGTTTGCTAAGTTTATTGGCCACTTCCCATTCCATTACCTTTCCTTCTCTAGTTATTTGTTCTTAATGCCTTGGTTCCTTTGCCATTGTTTCCAATATATTCTAGACCCTGTTGCCTATCCTCTGTACCCTAATTGCAGATCCCTTAATGGCAAAAATCTCCTTTCTCCATTTTTGTATTTGCTTAGTTCTTAGACTACTTTCTGCTACTTTAGGAATATAATATTCTGTATGTCTGTTCTTATTCTCCTTAAGGCTATGCATCCAAAATCATACTCTCTCTTTATTTTTTGAATTCCCCCCATTTCATCATCGACCTTTCCCACTTTGACTTATAGCTTTCTGCTTTTGTTATGTATATGAGCCTTAACTGCATAGCTGTAAACTATCCCTTTAGATCAAGTAATCCTAAACCATCTTGTTCTGTTGGAAGGATCAACTTATCTCGCTTGTCCCTTGCCCTCTTTCCCTCCCATATAAATTCTTTCAACTCTGTATTAGTTATTGTCCACAGCTTCTCCTCTGGTTGATAAAAATATATCCGACCTGTATATAAAACTAAAGAGACTAAGAACATGTTCACTGCTTGTATCTTACTATCCACATTCATAAACAAGAGCTTCCAGTTTCTCAGTTTTTTAATTATTTTTTGATTAGTCTCCTCCCACAAACCCTTAGTTGTCATAACAAAATCATTTTAACCCATACTCCTAAATACTTAATTTTATAATGTCCCCATAAATATGGGTATTGTGTTTTCAAACAAGAAATATCTTTATTACATTATCACTTATGGCATAGGCAATCATACATTTATATAAGTGAACACAGACTATATTGGCATAATCTTAGTTACAAGCATTTTACATCACAAACCATATTGACATAATTTTGGTTGCAAACATTATACATCACTTATAATCTACCCAGTCATTGTCAATCAGCCATTACATAACTCATTCTCATCCTGCCCTCTTTTAAACCTCATTCTTCTGCTGTATGTATTATTCCCACAATTCCCATTTTCGTATGTAATTTACTCCTACCCTTTTCTAAAGATCTCAACTCCAGTTGTTTTATCTGTGTTACTATATTCACTACTTCTAGTATAGTTGATTTAGACGGGTCTATATTAGAAACACGTAACTGCTTTTGATTAAACACGTAAAGACCAACACATATTCATTGACCCCCCCCATTAGGGGGTTGGCGAAGCCCCCCACCTGATAATGGTTTTTAATTTTTATTTTTTCCGAACGGCCATGTGAATTTTTTTCACTATGAAAAAATTTGATTTTGTGGCTGTTCGCTATTTACAAGTTTTGCATATTATGTGTTGACTTTTATGTAGTCACACATATGCACTTTCATTGGTCTGATATAGACCCAATTTAGACTTTGATTTCCATTTTCTAGTAATTGCTTTTTTGGCAGCCACCATAATTAGACTCAGCAAGGCCTTACTATGTCTAGGCAATTCTGACTTTGTATCATAGCCTAGAAAAATAATTTCCCTAGTTACACCAATTTTCTCATTTAGTATCTCTGATAAAGTAGTCTGCAGGGAATTGTCAAAATCTGCCAATTCATTACACTCCCAGAAAATATGTTCCCAATTGCCTCTTTCTTCTCCATGACACCTCCAACATTTGCTCTCTACCTGAGGAAAAATGGTTTGGAGTCTACTTGGGGTATAAATATATCTATGTAAACATTTCCAAGCAAAAATCCTAAATCTTCTAGATTTTGTTGCCTATTTGGGAGACAAACATTGTTTCTTTGTGAATTGCTTATCCAAACTCTCTTCCAAATCCTTTCTAACCTCCTCTGATTGATTCTTATAGTTATCACGCAATATTTTATATGCTCAACTAATGATTATTTTTTTAACAGCAGCTTCTGTTATAGATTCTACTAAAATCTCTACCAGTGCTAGTCTTTCATTTAGGATCTCCCTATTTCTTTCTCTTTGCCTGTACTCTGATATCAATCCTCAATAGGAAAGGCACTCTCTAACCTCCAGTCCAAATAAATTATCAGCATCATCCCATTCTATTATCATTACCTTTCCCTCTTTAGTTATTTGCTCCCCATACCTTGGTTCCTTTGCCAGTTTTCTTCAATTAATCCATCTCCCTCTTACCTTTTGTCTTTATCCCTAATTGCAGTCATTCCTGTCGGCAGAATTGCCTTTTTCCATTCCATTGTTGGCTTAGTTCTTAGAATACTTTCTGCTACTTTTATGAATATAATATTCTGTATGATTTTTGTTATTCTCCTTAAAGGTCTGCATCCAAAATCCCAGTCTCTTCTTGTTTCTTGAGCTTCCCCCTGTTTCATCATCATCCCTTTCCACTTTGAATTATAGGTTTCTGCTTGTGCTATGTATAGGAGCCTTAACTGTATATCTCTGAAATATACTTTTAAATCAGGTAGTCCCAGTCTGTCTTGCTCTACGGCTCACTGTCTTGAATCTGCTTATCCCACTTGACTCTTGCAGTCTTCCCCTCCCAGATAAACCCTTCAGCCCTTTATTAATTGCTATTCAGAGGCGATCTGTGCCTGACGTATAAAGCCATGTCCAACCCGGAATTAATGGACATGCTGCACCTCAGAAAATCCAAATCCCATCGAGCTACGCGCTTGAGAGACTTGAACCTCAGCACTGAAATAAATAGGACATGCTGGAGGGACAGATTCATAACCCAGAGGCTCCCTTCACTCTGGAATAAAATCCCAGTCCAGGTTAGGCAGAGTCCCTCATTGACTCTCTTCAAGAGGAATCTTGATGAGTGGATGGGAGATCGTAGGTTTACCCCGGGTATCACTTCTGTGTCACTGTTAGACAGAGGCACAGTATACTAACCTCGAAAAAGGGCATAGCAAAATAAATTTAAAATGGGTGGCGAAAGCCAAACACATTCTGGCTAGGCTTATAAATGCCCTAGGGCAGATAGCCTAGTATGAACCTATGAACCTATCCACAACTTTTCCTCTGGTTGATAAAAATATGCCTGGCCTATGTATAAGATTAAAGGGACTAAAGGCATTTTAACTGCTTGTATCTTACTATCCATATCCATATAACAGAGCTTCCAATTTCTCAGTTTTTGTATTATCGTTTGTTTAGCCTCTTCCCACATATCCTTAGCTGTCACACCCAAATCACTTTTAATCAATACTCCTAAATACTTAATTTTATCATAACCCCATAAATATGGATATTCCTGTACCAATCTGTGTGTGGATACATAATTTACCACTATTGCCTTTGTTTTAGCTTCATTAATTTTGTATTCAAAAAAGATTTTAAACTGTCTCAGAATGGTCTACAACAATGAAATGTCCCTTTCTGGTTTTATCAGATATAAAATAGTATCTGCAAATAGAGCCAGCTTTTCTTGACTACCATACCAATTATATCCTTGAATTTCTGAGTCCCTTATTTTCTTTGACAGTGTTTCTAAATATAATGCAAATACCAAAGGGGAAAGAGGACACCCCTGCCTGGCTCTTCTGCTCAAACAGAAATTAGCAGAGAGGAACCCACCCACTTTAATTTTTGGCCCCAATCCCTCATATATCCTCCTAATCAACTTTATAATTTTATCAGAGAATGCAAATGCTTCCATTGCCTTGCTCGTAATCTCCAAGCTTACTCTGTCAAATGTTTTCTCTGCATCAGGACCTACCAAGAACAGTGATATTTTCTTACATTCTGCTACCCACTGAATCATCAGTCTTCTGTTAATGTTGTCAAATGTTTGTCTCCCCTCCACAAAATCAAATTATTCCACATTTATCAATTTTGGCATCACCTTTGCTATTATTTTAGCCATTATATATGTAAACACTTTATAATCATGGTTTAGGATTGAAATGGGCCTGTATGAAGCTGGATCTGATGGTTCTTTACCCTCTTTAGGTAATGCAGCCACCACCACTTTATTCCTGGATGTTGCTTCTTCTCTTCCTCTTAAAATACTGTTAAACAAAACTGTCCATATCTTTATCAGTCTTTTTCCCTACTAGCTTCCAAATTTCTACAGGAATACCATCTATTCCTGGGGACTTTCCTGTGGATTGGTTATACATCACCATTGTTATCTCATCTCCTCCTATCCTGTTAGTAGATGAGCCTCATATCCATATAACCTTGGCATATTTAATTCTTCCATAAACATTTCCATTTGTACCTTCTCTTGATTTCCATATTTCTTTGCTTTATACAGACTTTCATGGAATTTTTGAAATATTTCTAGTACCTCTATAAGATCTCTTATTATCTTCTTTGTTACAGGTTCCTTAAGCTTGGGAATAGCCCTTTCTACTTTCTGTTGCCTGAGTCGTTGTGCTAAAAGTTTTTGTGCTCTGGAGTTATTATCAGAAACAGTTGCTTAACAGCAATCATTCTATGCTCTTCCATATTATCATGGTAGTCCCTTATTTTCTCGTTAGCACTTTGCAATTGTGCCTCTTCTTGTTCTGTGAGATTCCCCATAAACTGCAATACTTTAACCTTTGTCAGTCCCTCAAAACGTTATTGTTACTTCTTAACCATATCTCTTTTTGTTTTATTTCTAAACTATTTTTAAAGTCCGCTTTTATTTTATCCCACTTCATAACCATTTTTTTTCAAAATAAATTGATATCTTCCCTAATAACCCCCAGATGATTACCACTACCCATTCCTTAAATTTCTCTCTATTTAACAGATAGGTGGTGAAGTGCCAGTGTCTCATTTTTATTTCATTACTTTGCCATTTTACTTTAGTTATTATTGGCACATGACCTGAAATAGATATTGCATGCATATCAAACCTTTCAATTAAATGCATATGTTTCTGTGAAATATCATTTCTTTCTAACTTAGCCCAGTTTTTGTACCTTGGGGAATAATATGTAAATTCTCTTCAAACTCTTACTACTGAATTCACATCTTCCATACCAAATATTTTCATACATTTCTTCAAGAATCTACCCTCTTTTGATGCATTTTCCCTTTTAGCCCCCCTCCCCAGACAAATACTCACTATTGCAAATCAAATTTCATTCCCCACCTATAAGTAATATTCCCTACTGAAAGCTGATTACTTCTCCCAGAATTTTCTTAAGTTCCATTGTAGCAGTTTTGGGTAGTATGTAATTACATGCTAGCATAACCCTCTTCCCTTGCCAATAGCCCTTTAGTACTACAAATCTACCATTATATTTTTCCCTACTTCTGTCACTATTGGAGCTCCTCTCACAATTAATATAAGTACTCCCTTTTCCTTTCTCCCAGATATTCTGCTGAATAACCATCCTGAAATTCTTTCTTTATCAAATTCACATGCTCAGTTCTTTCCAAAGGTGTCTCATGTAACATAGCTATTTGCATTCTGCATTTTTAATATAGTTCACTACACTTTCTTTTTCTGAGACCATTCACATTTAAAGATAATATGGAAAGTGTTGTCATTATGATAAGAAGTTATTATTTTAACCTGTTATGTATAACAACCTTTTTAATGTCTAGTTTCAGCTTTTGTGTTAAATGCATACATTAATGTTTAGCAGGTTGATCTTTTATACCGTTGTTTCCTGTCATACTTACAAGACTTAATGAAATCCCTCAAAAAAAAAAAAAAAAAACACCCCCAGAATAAACCCTGAACCTGTTAACTTATTACAAACAGAACACTATGTACATTTTAAATAATGATGTTTAACCCTCCTAATAAAAACAGTTGTCCCAGATTGATAGCCACAGACACAGGCTTGAATTAACTTATAGTGAAGATTATCCATGCTAAGATGCATGGTACAGCATGTGCTTCTACTTACACTAAGTGCTGTCTGTTTTTGTCTTATCTTTATCCCTCTCCAAGATGTAGAAAATGAATTGAATGCTTTCAGAAAACATCATCTCCTAGTCAGTGAAAGAATGTATTTTTCTAAACAAGAAACATGTTTATTAAATTATCACATATGACATAGACAAACTTACATTGATAGAAATAAAAATAAAACATACTGACCCAGTTTCAGTTGTAAACATTTTACATTACAAACCATGCTGAAACAACTCTAACTGCAAACATTGTACATCACTTATAATAAATCCAGTCATTGTGAGTCAAACATTACATAGCTCATTCAGATCCTACCTTCTTTTAAATGTCATTCCATCTCTGCATGTATTGTTCCCACAATTCCCATTTTTTTCAGTGTAATTTGCTCCTACCCTTTTCTAGTTCCAGTTGTTTATCTCTGTTACTGTAGAATAGAATTTGTGTGCTGTATCTTTAAGAAGCATTTCAAGGTCAGCACATGCTAGCTTCAGTGCCATTTTGAGAGTGCATCCAGAAAGTGAGCATGTATGAGTGTAATAGCTAGTTTGTTTATAAGTTTATTGAAGTTAAAGTTATTAAGCCTCAATCCTGATGTGTTTGTACATGATAAAGCTGCTTGAAGAGAACCCTCAAAGACTCATCAATTTTATCCTGACTAGAAGAGCAATGTGGTGTCAGAACCGAGATTCCAGAGGCTGCTTTTTAGAACTATGAGGTGCAAAGTTAACAGTGAAGGTAAACTAAGAGAAACAAGCATATAAAAGGGCCAGAAAAGAACCAAAGATATTGAAATTTTGCACAAATGTTTTATTCTATAAAGAAGATAAAACAGAGCATTACAAGGGCACAAACCACATTATTAAGCAAGCAAGAGGCACAAAAGTTTATTAATTAAATTAAATGTTTAAGATTAAGATGTTTGATAAAACGATTATCAGAAAAGCACATAAGGGGTTTGGAATTACCTCAGAATTGCAAAACAAGCATGTTTAAAGCAAAACAGGCATGTTTAGAGTAAAACGATCACAAGAAAAGTATAATGGGCATGAAAAGAGATTAAATGAGCGAAACAAATATAATAAGGGCAAAAAAGGGCACATTAAGCATAAATAAATCAAGACAACTGTATGCTTTTTGGCAAAACATTGTGTTTTGGTATAACTACTATTTTGCATTGTATTCAGGGCATAACTAGAGTTATTTGAAGTATCTCAAAGTATGTAAAAGTGCTTACAGTGTGTGCTTATTTATTCTGAAGAGTGTGTGTGCAAAGTGCAATTATTTCATAAAGTGCAGTCGAAATACAGCCATTTTGGAAAGTTTCTTGTGCTGGGTGTGTCTATTCACAAAGCACTGCCATTACAGAGTGTTTCGTGCACTGTAAAGAGTTATTTAGCAAAGCACCACCATTTTGGGGAAGTTTCAGTATGCTGAGTACTGTTTATTTGTAAAGTGCAATTACTTAGAAATGTTTCTTACTCTGAGCTTCTTCTGACCAGGTCATTCACACAGTGCAGTTATTTTGAAATGTTTCTTATACTGATAAGAGGTGATTTCTTAAAGTACAGTAATTTCAAAAGTATTACAGTGCCTAAGAGACGGTTTTCACAAAGTTTAATTATTCAGAGGCTTGTTGTGCTATTGGGCATAGTTATAAATATTGGCATAAATTTGTGGCATATGTATATGTGTGTATGTTTGCACATATTTGCAAAAGCCTTCACAATGGTATGTATTAATATGGCAGACGGATTTTGAAAGCTATCACCATTGGTATTTGATCAGAATATTGCAGAGAATTGGAGAATATTTGAGCAAGAGTATGATATTTTTATACAAGCACCTTATTCTGATAAAGATGCATGCACTAGGGCATTCATTTTGCTAAACCTAGATGGGTCAGAGGCCATTGAAAGAGACCGTTCATTTGTGTATGCACCAGTAGTATATGAGGGAGAAGGTGAAATTCATCATATTGTTGTATAGGCTGAACCAAGAGAAGACCTCGAGTGTTTGAAGTGCGAATTCAAGAAAATGTGTAACCCCCAGAAAAATATTACATTAGAGAGGCATTTGTTTTACACAAGAGATCAAAAATCAGGGGAAACATTCACAGCTTATATAACTGACCTGATAAACAAAGCTAAAATGTGTCAGTTTTGTGACTTAAGAGATGAGTTGATAAACAATAGGCTTGTGTGTGATATTAATAGTGATGCAGTGAGATAGATTTTGCTTCATGACAGTGATTTAAGACTGAGCAAAGCTACTGAGATTTGCCAAATCCATGAAGTTACAGAAAGGCACACAAGTATGCTCGCAAGTGATAAGGGCATGGTTTCAGTAGGCTCCAGAGCAAATATAGACAGCATGCAACATGTGACTAGCAGAAGCAGACCTAAGCACATGGCAGCTGCAACCCATACGGGTGTACCTGGGAGGAGCTGTAGTTTTCCAGCAAGTTCTAAGAGAAGGGCATGCTTAGTACAGTACAAGGGTGAATCATCAAAACCCAAATCCAACTTTATTGTTAACTGTCACAATTGTGGTGCCAATCATGGGGCTAAAAGAGAGAAATATTTAGCATTTGGTCAGCAATGCCACAAGTGTAAAAAATTTAACTATTTTCAAAAGTTTAGCAAATCAAGTACACCTCACACAATTATAAAGAAGGGTCACTCGAAAAAGCAAGTTGATCATATAGAGAGGTGCAATTCTACTTTCTGTGTAGATGGTGTGTCAGTAATGGGTGAAAAGGTTGATACAGTGAATTTGTTGGCAAAGAATGAAATGTTTTGTACTGTCCAGATCAATGGTAAATCCACCGAGCTCAAAGCAGACATTGGTTCAAAGTATAATGTTATGTCAGCAGACACATTTACTAGGGTGAGAGCTGGTGAACAATTCAATGTGGCTAGTTGTGCAAAACTTGTTGCTTATGGAGGTGAAAACCAAAGGCTGAATAGTGCTTTCATGTTATTTGGCTAGGAACTGTTGCAGCTTGTTATTCTATGTAGTCTTAAGAACTGTGCAGTCATTATTGGGTCTCAAAGACAGTTTGAGAATGGATCTGCTTTTCTTTACCAAAGAAGTTCATCATATAAACTCATTTCCTTGTTCCAGTTATACTCAAGCTATTTTCTCAGAGTATGCTGACGTTTTCGATGACAAGTTAGGCAAACTTCCAGTTGTCTATTCTATGAAGTTAGACCTAGAGGTCAGTCCAGTGGTCAAACCAGCAAGAAAAGTCCCAATAGCTATGCAGAATAAAGTCAAATCTTGGTTGGATTAAATGGTGCAGCAAGGTGGAATTTGCACAGTCACAGAATCAACTGAATGGGTGTCATCCATGGTAGCAGCCCACAAAAAAGGCTCAGACGAAATTAGAATACGTAATGACCCAAGAGATTTGAACAAAGCATTAAAGAGACCACATCATCCAATGGATACAGTCAAGGAAGTCAAAGCCCCAATACCAAATGCCACTGTTTTTTCTGTCTTAGATGCAAAACGTTCATTTTGGCAAGTGATGCTTGATTGCAAATACTCATTACTGACTACTTTCAGTACCCATTTTGGCAGATACAGATTCCTCAGGATGCCACTTGGAATAAATTCTGCAAGTGTAGTCTTTCAGTGTGCAATGGAGCAAATTTTTTCAGGTTGTCCTTATGCCATAATAGTAGATGATTTATTGGTTGGAGGCAATGGTGAAGCAGAGCAAGACAGAAACCTTAAGAGAGTTCTAGACAGAGCACGTGAAGTGAACTTAAAGCTCAATCATCTAAAGTGCAAATTCAGACTACCAGAAATTACACATGTAGGTCATTTATTTACTGGCACTGGCTTGCAACCAGACCTGTCCAAGCAAGCGGCCATTCTTGAGATGCCAGCACAAGATAATGTTCAGGCTTTACAACATTTTCTTGGTATGGTCAGCTATTTAGACATGTTTATACCAGACTTCATTGAGTAGACAGCATCTTTGTGAGTGTTGGCGCAAAAATATGTTCCATGGTCTTGGTTGGAACAGCACCAGAAAGCATTTGAAGACCTTAAGCAGAACATTGCTACCCCACCTACATTAAAATACTATGATATCAATAAACCAGTAACTCTTTTCTGTGATGCTTCAAAATTTGGTCTTGGTGCAGTTATTCTTCAAGAAGGCAGACCAGTAGCCTATGCATCTAGAACACTTACCCCAGTTGAAATGCAATATGTTCAAATTGAGAAAGAACTTTTGGCAATAGTATTTGCATGTTCAGAGTTTCTGTTATCAAACTGTTCAGATTGAAACTGATCACCAACCTCCATTTACTATTTTAAAGAAGCCTATGCATTCAGCTCCAGCGTAATTGCAAAGAATGATGCTCAAATTGCAAAAGTACTTCAAAATGGTGTATAAAAAAGGCAAACTTCTTTATCTGGCTGATACCGTATCCAGATTGCCCAGAAATAAAGCACATGCTTCATGCAGAGAATTTTGACTTTGACATCATGGAAGTGCATAATTTTTCTACCATGAGACTTGATGAGCTGAGAGATCATATAATGTTGGATGGCCATCAAAGCAATCTAGTTTACCACCTGAAGTGCAAACTTATTTTCCTTACAGAGATGAGATGTTGATGGAAGATGACATTATTTTCAAAGGTCCTAAAATTGTTGTTCCTGCTTCCTTACAACATAAATATATTCAGATTTTGCATCGTGGTCACCCAGGTTTTGAATCTACCAAAAGAAGGGTGAGAGAACTAGTATTTTGGCCTTCTCTAGTAAAAGACATTGATAAAGTACTTTCTTCTTATTCAGTATGCAATACTACTAAACCACATTTGCAAAAAGAACCACTTTAGTTAAGTCAAGTTCCTGAACTACCTTGGTCAACAGTAGCCACTGATATATCTGAGTGGAACAATCAGCATTACTTAGTGTTGTTAGACTCTTATTCAAACTGGTTTGAGATTGATTTACTACCTAACCTAACATCTGCTGCTGTTATCACCAAGTTAAAATGTCATTTCTCAGACCATGGTAGTCCACACAAAGTTATTTCTGACAATGGTGCTCAATTTACTAGTCAGTTATTTCAGAAATTTGCAAAAGAATGGGACATTGTACATGTTACTAGTAGTCCAGAATATCCACAGTCAAATGGACTATCTGAACCTGCAGTACAGAGTGCAAAGCAATTGCTTCAGAGGTCAAAGCATGATAATATAGATGGGTTTTTGAATTTACTTAATCTCAGAAACATACCCCATGATGATGTACTTGGCTCGCCTGCTCAGAAACTTCTTTCTAGGCAAATCAGAACAACATTGCCTATCAGTGCCAGTTTGTTGAGGCCTAAAGCTAAGAACAACAGGACAATTAAAGCCCATCTATTCAGAAAGTGCTCTTTCCAGAAGTCCAGTTATGATAAATCGAGCAGATTTCTTTGTCCATTGAAAAGTAGGTGAGGCAGCGAGGATACAAACAGTGAAAGGTTTTGACCAGATTGTTAAAGTAACAGGTATATGTACTGAACTGAGATCCTACTTAGTAGAATCTGAGGGTGTAGAGTACAGGAGAAATCGTAGACATCTTCTTTCTGTATCAGAACAGATATCACAGCATTGTTACTGTGATACAGACTCTAGATCTCAGAGTAATCCAGACAATGTTCCTGTTGTAGAACATGTCTTAACTTCTACTTCCATTCCTGATGATGTTCCTGATGTCCCTAAAGTTGAACATTAAGCAGAGCCAGTCCCAGTTGCTAGATTTAATTCTAATTTTTATGCCACACAATTTGGTCATACTTCCAGATCTAGTGTGAAATACACAGCAACCTGGACATAATTGTTTATATGTATTTAGTTCTGTATAATTGCATGACAAAGAATTATTTGTATTGATTACATGTCAATTAATGTTGGCAACATTGCATGACTTATTTCTCAGAGAGGGAGGATGTAGAAGAGAGTGTGCATGTTGTACCTTTAAGAAGCATTTCAAAGACAGCATGTGCATATAAATAGCAAGCACATGCTAGCATCAGTGCCATTTTGAGACTGCAGCCAGAGAGCGAGCATATATGAGTGTAATAGCTAGTCTGTTTATAAGTTTATCTAAGTTAAAGTTATCAAGCCTCAATTCTTATGTGTTTGTACATAATAAAGCTGCTTGAACAGAACCCACAAAGACTTGTCTATTGTATCCTGACTAGATGAGCGACAGTTACTATATTCACTACTTCTAGTACAGTTGGTTTAGACTTTGATTTCCATTTTCTAGTAATTGCTTTTTTTGGCAGTCACCATAAATAGACTGAGCAAGGCCTTACGATGTCTAGGCAATTCCAATTCTGTATCATAGTTCAGAAAAATAATTTCCCTAGTTACACAAGTTTGCTCACCCAATTTCTCTGATAGAGTAGTCTGCAGGGAATCTTTAAAATCTGACAAATTATTACACTCCCAGAAAATATATTCCCAGTATCTCTTTCTTCCCCATCACACCTCAAACTTTTGCTGTCTATCTGAGGAAAAATTCTCTGGAGTCTATTTGGAGTATAAAATATCTATGTAAACATTTCCAAGCAAAGATCCTAAATCTTTTAGACTTTATTGCATATTTGGGAGACATACACATATCCCTACATTGTTTCTTTGTGAATTACTTTTCCAGTCTCTTTTCCCAGTCCTTTCTAACCTCCTCTGATTGATTCTTGTATTGAAATATTTTATATGGTCTACTAATTATTCCTTCTTTATCAGCAGCTTCTGTTCTTGATTCTAGTAAAAACTCTACAAGTGCTGGTCTTTCATTTAGGACACCCCTATTTATTTCTATTTGCCTATACTCTGATATCAGGCCTTGACAGGGAAGGCAATCTCTAGCCTGCAGTCCAAATACATTATTGGCCTCTGCCCATTCTATTACCTTTCCCTCTCATATCATTTGCTCCTAATACCTTTATTCTTTTGCCAGTTTTCTCCAATAAATTCCAGATCCCCTTGCCTGTTATCTGTATCCCTAATTAAAGTCATCCCTGTCGGCAGAATCTCCTTTCTCCATTCACTTGTTGGCTTAGTTTTTAGAATACTTTCTGTTACTTTATGAATATAATATTTTATATGATTATTGTTATTCTCCTTAAAGGTATGCATCCAAAATCCTAGTCTGTCCTTGTTTCTTAAGCTTCTTCCCTGTTTCGTCATTATCCCTTTTCACTCTGTATTATAGGTTTCTGCTTGTGCTATGTGTAGCTCTCTAGTACCCCTTCAAATTGAGTAATCTCAGACTGCCTTGTTCTTTTGGAAGAAACAGCTTCTTCAACTTGACTCTTGCTGTCTTCCCCTATCAGATAAAATCCTTCAGCTCTTTATTAATTGCTATTCAGAACTTCTTCTCTGGTTGATAAAGCTATGCCTGACCTCTGTATAAAACTAAATGGACTAAAAGCATTTTAACTGCTTCTATCTTGCTATCCATATCCATAAAAAGAGCTTCCAGTTTATTATCTTTTGTTTAGTCTCTTCCCACATATCTTTATCTATTTCATGATCCCCACTATAGTGTGATTTCCACTCAATATGCCAAATTCACAACAGCAAATGCACAATACCATTCGCTGTTGTGTATTCGGCATGTTTTTTTTCGCACATACAAACCAGTACAAGCTTACTTTTGGATATCAGTTGTTGCACACTTCAGCCTCAACATTTTGATGGTACACCAGTTAGGATATCCCAACAGGTTTATCACTTTTAAATGAACTGGGATTTCTACAGAAGATTCTCAAAGACAGGGGATATCCATAGAAATTAGTTAAACAAATGGGTGATGAAACTAAGCTAAACTGGCTTCAAGCCCATTTTGAAATCACTCTTTTTTAAGGCTATGGTTCTCATGAAAGCAAAAACAGATGTACCCTGCTTGTTACTGATTACATTACAGATCGTTCCGAATGGAGAGAGGATAAAATTAGCAAATGAGGGAGAGTAGTATTGCTGGAAATGAATTCACAAGTCTTAGTGAGTACCTTCATGAGGTGGACCCTGTTTTTACAAAATCTCACCAAGACAACACTGCTATATAGACCATGTGATATAACATATATCATAGACAGAAGAACATTCAAAAATAAAAAAGACAGTTGGGTGCACACATCCCAGGATAAAAAAGTGCCCAGGCCTGGTAGGCACACTGGTGCCAGGACTGCAAAAAATGAGTGTAGAATCCCAGACACGGAAACATTCCTACAATGGGGATAGGCCAGGCTCACAGGGATGATAAAACCCTGTTGTAGAAGGAAGTAGTAGTCCACAAAAATGGCAGGCCAAAAGAGAGTTATAAAGACTACTGAGGATAAAAAAGAAATAATGTATTGTTACTATTATGCAAGAGGCCCAGAATTTGTGGATAAATATATAAAAAAAGATTAAGAGAGAAATTATAGGAAAGAAAAGTACTTGCACAAGAAAAACTGTCAAAAACTTCAAATGCAAATTTGTGTTTATTAATACAACAGATTCATGAAAAACATTATATAGCCCAAGAAACCTCAGGCTGTTTGGAAAATAAAGCAACTTAGGAAGTACGAAAACATAAAGAACAAATCTAGAGATTTTTGAAAGGTATAAAAAAGAAACGTGGACATGGGAACGAAACAGAGACATAATATGGAACAATATTTAAATGAAGGTGAAAGCAAAATGTATCAATGCAAAAAAGGCAGCTCCAAAGATATTTAAAGAGAAATACAGGCAAAGGAACCCAGATATGAAAAAAATCACAATACAAAAATAAGAATACAAAGGGGGAATGTAGAACAGAAGATTAGTAAATTAGAAGTTAAGCAAACAGAAGCTGAAGTTATGGAATATCTGCAATGTGAAGGATTTACTGTAGAAAGTCTAACACAGGTTATATCACAGCATGATGGAACAATGAATCCCCCAAGTAAGGATAAACAGCTGGAGTGGGAGACATCTGAAGACGAAATATGGACATGAGAAAAAAACAGAGTTTTAATATAGTGAAATATTTATGCAAAGGAGAAAGCAAAACTAATCAATATAAAATGAGCAGCATCAAACATATTTGAAGAGAAATACAGGCAAAGCCATCCAGAT
Organism: Protopterus annectens; assembly: GCF_019279795.1. NCBI lineage: Eukaryota > Metazoa > Chordata > Ceratodontiformes > Protopteridae > Protopterus > Protopterus annectens. The sequence goes on from NC_056733.1 coordinate 1,590,580,440, forward strand.
ATGGAACATTTTACAATACAAAAAATAAGAAAGCAAAGAGGGAAAGTAGAAAAGAGGATTAATAATGGAAATGTTAAAGAAATAGAAACTGAAGTTATAGATTACCTGGCAAGTGAAGGATTTAGTCTAGAAAATATAACTCCTTTTTTTAATAAACATCTTTATTCAATTATCACATATGACACAGGGAATCTTACATTTATATAAATGAAAACAAACAACATTGACACCACTTTAGTTGCAAACATTATTCATCAAAGACACCACTGAAACAACTATAGTTGCAAACATTATACATCACGTATAATCTATCCAGTCATTGTGAGTTAGGCATTATATGGCTCATTCAAATCCTGCCTCTTAAACCTCATGCCTTCTCTGCATATATTGTTCCCACAATTCCCATTTTTTTCCTATGTAGTTTGCTCTATCCTTTTTCTAAAGATCCCATTTCCATTTGTTTTATCTCTGTTACTATGTAAAGTTGGTCTAGGCTTTGATTTCCATTTTCTAGTAATTGCTTTGTTGGCAGCCACCATAATTAGACTCAGCAAGGCTTTACTATGTCTAGGCAATTCCGATTTGGTATCATAGCTCAACATATCATCTCCCCAATCCGCTCACCCAACATCTATAACAGAGCAGTCTACAGGGAATCCCTAAAGTCAGCCAGTTCACTACACTCCTAAAAACATGATCCCAGCCAACTCTTTCTTGCCTGTCACACCTCCAACATTTCCTATTCACCTGAAGAAAAATTCTTTTGAGTCTCCTTGGGGTATAAAAATACCTATGCAAACCCTTCCAGGCAAAGATCTTAAATCTTCTAGACTTTGTTGCATATTTGGGAGCTATATTTTCCCCCCATTGCTTCTTTGTGAATTGCTTAAACAGTCTCTTCTCCTAATCCTTTCTAAGCTCCTCTGATTGATTCTTATAATTATCATGCAATATTTTATATATTCTACTAATTATTCCTTCTTTAATGACAGCTTCTGTTCTAGATTCAATTAAAAACTCTACCAGTGCTGATCTTTCATTTAGGACCCCCTATTTGTTTCTCTTTGCCTATACACTGATATCAATCCTTGATAGGGAAGGCAATCTTTAAACTGCAGTCCAAATAAGTTCTTGGCCTCTTCTCATTCTATTACCTTTCCCTATCTAGTTGTTTGCGTCCAATACCTTGGTTCATTTGCCAGTTTCCTCCAATAAATTCCAGCACCCTGTTGCCTATTATCTGTATACCTAACGACAGTCATCCCTATCGGCAGACTCTCTTTTTTCCATTCTTGTATTGGTTTAGTTCTTAGAATACTCCCTGCTATTTTATGAATATAATACTCTGTATGATTTTTGTTGTTCTCCTTAAGAGTCTGCATCCAAAATCCCAATCTCTCCTTATTTATTGAGCTTCCCCATACATTATCATTCCTTTCCACTTTGAAGTATAGTTTTCTGCTTGTGCTATGTGTAAGAGGCTTAACTGTGTTGCTCTAAAATACCACCTCAAATTGGGTAATCCTAGTCTGCCTTGTTCTATTGGAAGAATCAGCTTATCACACTTGACCCTTGCTGTCTTCCCTTCCCAGATAAAATCCATCAACTCTTTTTTAATTGCTATCCACAGCTTCTCCTCTGGTTGATAAAAATATGCCTGACCCATGTATAAGATTAAAGGGTCTAAAGCATTTTAATTGCTTGTATCTTAGTATCCATATCCATATAACAAAGCTTCCAGTTTCTCAATTTTTGTATTATCTTCTGTTTAGTCTCTTCCCACATATCATTAGCTGCTACAAGAGAGTAGTTTCTAATCCATATTCCTAAATACTTAATTTTATCATGTTCCCATAACTATTGATATTGTTGGACCAATTCGTGTGTGGGTACATAGTTTACAGCTATTGCCTTTGTTTTACCTTCATTAATTTTGTATCTTGAGAAGATCTGAAACTGTCTTAAAATGTTTCACAACACTGTAATGTCCCTTTCTGGTTTTGGTTTTGTCATGCATAAAATAATATCATCTGCAAATAGAGCCAGCTTTTCCTGACTACCATACCAATTATATCCTTGAATTTCTGAGTCCCTTATTTTCTTTGCCAGTGGTTCTTTTTTATAATGCAAACAATAAAGAGGAAAGTAAAAAACCCTGTGTGTTTCCTCTACTCAAGCAGAAGTTATCAGAGAGGATGCCACCCACTTTCATTTTTGCATCTGATCCCTCATATGTACTCATAATCAGCCTTACAGTTGTATCAGAGAAAGCCAATACTTCCATTGCTCTGCTCATGAAGTCCCAGTCTACTCTGTCAAATGCTTTCTCTGCATCAAGACCAGTGGTATTTTCTTACATTCTGCTTCCCTGTGAATCATCAATGTTCTGTTAATATTGTCAAGTATTTGCCTCCCCTCCACAAAATCCATGTCTATCAATTTTGGTATCACTTTTGCCATTATTTCAGCCATTATAGACATAAACACTTTATAATCATGGTTTAGTATTGAAATGGGCCTGTATAAAGCTGGAGATAATAGCTCTTTACCATCTTTAGGTATTACCATTACCACCACCTTCTTCCAGGATGCTGGTACTTCTCCTCCTCTTAAAATACTGTTAAATAAAACCTTCCAGATCTTTATCAGCTTTTTCCTCCTAGCTTCCAAACATCCACAGGAATACCATGTATTCCTAGGGACTTTCCTGTAGATTGGTTATACATACCAATTTTTATCTCATCTCTTTCTATCCTAACTGTAATTGAGCCTCATCTACCTCTAACCTTGGCATATTTAATTCTTCCATAAACATTTCCATTTATACCTTTTCTTGATTTCCATATTTCTCTACTTTATACAAACTGTCATAAAAGTTTTGAAATATTTCTAATACTTCTGCAGGGTCTCTTGTTATCTTCCTTGTTATGGGCTTGCTAAGCTTGGTGATAGCCCTTTCTACTTTCTATTGCCTGAGTCATTGTGATAAAAGTTTTTGTGCTGTAGAATTATCAAAAAAACAGTTACTTAACAGCAATCTTTCTAGACTTATACATGCTATTGAGATAATCCTTTATTTTCTGCAGTTGCTCCTTTTCTTGTTTTGAGAGATTCCCCCTATTTTGCAATACTTAAACATTTGTCAGTCCCTCTAAATAATTTGTGTTACTTCTTAGCCATATCTCCCTTTCCTTTATTTCTATCCTAGTTTTTAACTCCACTTTAATTTTATCCCACTCCCTTGCTATATTTTCTGAAGAAATTTATTTTTCTCTAGTAGCTCCTGAATTCATTCTAAAACCCATTCCTTAAATTCCTTTATTTTCAGCCGATAGGTGGAAAAACGCCAGTGTCTCACTTTTATTTCATTATCTTAAATTTCTATTTTAGTTATTATTGGTGCATGATCTAAAATAGATATTGGGTGCATTTCAAGACCTTCAATTAAATGCACATGTTCCTGTGAGATATAAATTCTGTCTAGTCTAGCCCAATTTTTGTTTCTTGGATAATAATATGTAAATTCACTCCGAACTCCTAGTACTGAATTCACATCTTACATGCCAAACATTTTCATAAATTTCTTCAAAAGTCTGCCCTAGTTTGTTATATTTCCCTTCTAGGCCCCCTCCCAGACACATATTCACTGTTGCAAACCAATTTCCAGTCTCCACCTATAAGTAATATTCCTTGCTGAAAGCTGATTATTTCTCCCAGAATTTTCTTAAGCTCCATTATAGCAGTTTTAGGTGGATTGAAAATGCATGCCAGTATAATTCTCCTCCCTTGCAGGTAGCCCCTTAGTACTATATATCTTCCATTATTATTTTTTTTTTCTCCTCTTCTATCACTATTGGAAATACTCTTGCAATTAATATAAGTACTTCTCTTTTTCTTTGTCCCAGATATTCTGCTGAATAGCAATCCTGAAAACCTTTCTTTATCAAATTCACATGTTTAGTTCTTTCCATGTATGTTTCCTGTAGCATAACTATTTGCACTCTGCATTTTTTAATATAGTTCACTACTCTTTCTTTTTTATATTTATTTGTAAGGCCATTCAGTTTGAAAGACATTACAGAAAACATAATTTTCTTATATAGTTATTATTACCACCTTTTATGTATAACTGCTTTTTTGTTAAATGTCTAGTTCCATCTTTTATGTTACATGCATATACTGTTCAGCAGGTGGGTCTTTTGTACAGTTATTTCTTGTCATATCCATTTCAGCCTATGCCACGTCTTACATATTTTTTGTTTTTTCTTGAAAGACCTCAAACAGAACAAACAAGCCCCCAAACCCCCTTAAACCTGTTAACTTAATAATAACACACAGAACTATGTAATCTTAAAATGCTGAAATTTTACTTCTTTATTAAGAACAAAAGTTCTAAGTATGGCCACCGAGACAGGTTAGAGTTAACCAAAATGAAAAGTTAGATATGCTAGAATGCAGTGCTATTTAATTTTGTCTATCTTTATAGCTCTCCCAGCTGAGAAAACACTTGAATGCTTTCAATAAACACTTTCTCCAAGCCATTTCTCTTTATCAAATTGTCTGCTAGTGACAACATGCAAACCAGACACAAAACTGCTAAGGGTACCTTGCTTACCAAAAAAAAAAATATTCAATATTCTTTTTCATTTATATGCTCTGTAACAAGTTTGTCACTGAATAAGGGTCTATATTATGATATTGCATGCTCAAAAGAGTGAATGACACATAATCGACCCCATGTAAGTGAAAGCTTACAATGTCAAAACATCAGAACAGAAATTTTTTCCAAGGGAAAAAAACTCGCTGTTCTGAAACAAAAAAAAAAAACAAAAAACTGTAAAACATTACACAATGTGGGTGGCTGTGCCCTCCACACCCCCCTACTTAAATATGCCAACTTTGAAATCGCACTACAGTGCCAAAAAGGCAAAGTAGTGAAAGCGGCCAAATGAATTCTTTCCAGGGGAAAGAATTCACTGAAAAGCCGCTTCACTATTTTGCCTTTTCACGCTTTTCAGTTCGACAAAGATGCATTCGACAACTTGCATCTGCGACAGCGTAATAGGGAGCCCTGGATAACATCTAGGGTCTTAACCCAGTCATTTCCCTATACAAGCATGGGAAAAGCAGACTGATTTTTCTTTTGCCATACTCTTTTAACCAGACCTTTCCTCTCTCTCCCTCCCTCCTTTTTTACATTACAGTGCCTACACTTCGTAAAACTGAACACAGGAAAAGAGAGAAGAAGGGAGAAAAAGAAGAAAAACTGTTTATATTAGTATCCCCATTGCATTTAAAAAAGTGAGAAAACTTTACTTCAAGTCTAATTAGTTTTGTCTTATCTTTAAAGCCCTATCAGCTTTGAAAACCCCTGATTGCTTTCAGAGAACATTATGTCCTAGTCAATTTCTATTTTCTTTTTTCCCCCAGCCAGTCCCCTTCCACCAGACTGTCTCCAGTTTCTCTTTATCAGATTGTCTCCATGGAGACATGAGAACCAGGCAGCCAGTTTCTCTTTATCAGATTGTTTCCATGGATACCTGAAGACCAGCTGCAGAATTGCTAATAAGTATACATGTATTTGCTAGAAAAAAGCCTCATAATATTCAGTATTATTTTTCATTTACTTGCTCTCTCTTAAAACTAACCTAAGTTCTTTAATACAGCCATTTCTCCATGCAAGCATTAAAAAAAGCACATACATTTTAACTTTGCCATGCCTTTTTAACCAGGCTTTTTTTTTTTTTTTTGCATTATATTGCATTGCCTATATTTCTCTAAACTGCACAAGAAGAAAGAGAGAAGAGGGGAGAAAAAGAAAAACAACAGCACCTGTTTATAATGTCCATTACACTTACAAAGAGTATGCAAAGAAAACCATACACCATAAATACAGTATCATTAAGAAAAGAAAATGTTTTCTTTACTTACAGTTAGCTTTCTCCCCTCTCTTCCCCTCCCCAAAGCATTTTTCTGAACATTAATGACATGAACTGTGGCATATACTTCCCCCACAAATCCAAAAAAATTTGAAAAAGTCCAATATTACAGATTTTCTTGTTCTGCCATATTTCACAAACATAATTATTGCACTGAGTCACTTTTTATTACCATTCTCCATTGCCCAAATCCCGTCTCTGCTTCATTTCCAAAATACTCTTGATTCTTCTAGTTAACTCTCTTGCTCCCTTCCTTCTCTCCAACATTTTCCATTGAAATACTGGAAAAGGTTTCACATGTATAGTTTCTCTGTAGTCCTCCTTACCAGAAAAATAAGAAGCAGAATCTCCCCCTGTCTCACAGCTCACTTTTTGTTGGACAAACTTTTGTATTTCCTCCTTAGTATGTACTTCATCAAAAAATGATTTTGTCCCTCCAGGGAAGAATACCTGAAAGACAGCTGGATACAGCAGTTTGAATCTCACACCTGCATCTCAACATTCCCTGAATAGGGGAATGAATATACTCCTCTTCTGCTTGGTGTAAAATGAGTAGTCATTCTCCACAAACACTCTGCTGTCTCCCACTTTCAGTATTTTGTCCTTCTACCACAGTTTTGTCAGAATCAATTCCTTCTGCTGCTAGGATAGCATCTTTACTATCTTTTCTTCATTTTGACCTCTAATTTTTGCAGCTTTATCATCTCATCTGAATATCTTTTTAAAGCTTCTTTCAATTTTTCGAGCCTTTTGTTTGTGTTGATATATTCCATCAGTGTTTTGTTTAGTTTAATCAAGTTTGTATGCAGTTGTCTGATATCTTCCTGTAGGTTATTGGAAGTCATGTCTGAAGGTTGCATTGCTTTTTGCCAAACAGCAGCAGACCTTTCCTCCAGTCAGTGTTTCTTCCTCACTTTTCATAGCTGATTTTTTTCCAGGTCTTTTGTATTTCTTTATTCCTGGCATCCAGGGAGTGCGCTTACTAGCCAGTTACTGAAATTTACTCATAAACGCAAGTCTACTGGCCCTCTCTGCTGAGTTTCTGTTTTCACACTGGGAGAGCAAGAAACTGTAGTTTCTGGTTGCTTGAGAGTTACTATTAAAATTAAGCCTGATTAATACTGTACCCTGTACTATTTGTTTGGTTTGACTTGTTCAGGTTGGGAAGGAAGGAATTTATTCCTATCTTCCTTTTTAAAATTCTAAAACTCTAAAAATGTAAGGTATGTTTCTGTGGGAGGAAAAACAGAAAGTGCAACACATGAAAATTGTACTGTATTTCTTCAGGTTTTTTTTTTTTTGCCAGTTGCTTGAGAGTGCTGGTTGCTTCAGTTCTGGCTAACTGAGCGTTTACTGTATAACTCTGATAACATTAGAGCATGATAGAACAATGAGTTCCCAATTAAGGAGAAACCAGTGGAGCAGGAAGCATCTGACCAGTTCCATATAAAGATACTTTGGAGCTTTCAGTAGGAAACTAGTACAAAAGTTCAGTTGGAGTTGAACAGCAAGGGAAGGAACAGGAAACTGTGGCAACTCTGATGCAGTCAGTGTTTTGGAGTGATATGCAGTGAGTTCTCATATGAAAGAGCAACAGATAACACAGGAAGAAGCTGAAGAGAATATGTCACAGGAAGATGTTCTGGAACTTTCTGTAGAATGGCCACAAGAAATAGAGAACAAAGAATGTGCCCTTAGTTTAGACGAAAATGATCTAAGAGAAGAATTGCTTCATTTAATAGAGATGGATAGACATATTAAGATCAATGAAAGAAATAGATTACAGAAAGTCAGTAAGACACAAAATGTTAGAAGCTTGATAAAAAAAAAAAAAAAACAGTATTTATTTAACATTTGTTTACCGGGAAAGTTCAACTGGAACAGAGCCATTATCATTGGAGACCCAGGGAGAAATTCTCCAGATGCATGTCTTTGGAATATGGGAGGAAACCGGAACACACGGAGGAACCCCACATGAATGCAGGGAGGAAATGCACACTCCACACAGAAGGTACCTCAGCTGAGAATCGAAGCAGAGAACCTCTTGCTGTGAGATAACAACACTAACCTCTGCAGCACTGCGCTGCCTGTAATCAATAATCTGTAATCAAGACCGTTCATAGAAATTCATGCGATATAACAGAAGTAAATAGTATATATTACTGTGCAGCTAAATTAATGACAGATAAAATTTTACCATAAAAGCACAGGGCAGTAAGGGAAATGAAGTGGAAAAATCAAATGCCATTATGGAAGTATTGAACAGAGAAAACTTATAAAGCAATTAAGACAAGAAGTGTCACTGTTAGAAGAGTACGGAAGAGGGAACAGATCAACAAAAATACTTAGAAAGATAGATGTGGTAAAAACAATGCACAGTATCAGAACAGACCAGGATCTATCATACAGTATTACAAATAATAAACATTTCAAAAATAGATGCAAGAAAACCAGAAACAGTATTCCATGAAAAAAAGACAAAAGTAGCATTGATCATTGAAATTACTACACCCAGTGATTGTAGAGTCTTATGTACAGAGAGAAACAAAGTGATAAAATAACATGATTTGCATGCAGTAAAAGAGGGTGATGTATAAGAAGGATACTCAGACAGTTCCAATAGTAGTAGGAGCAATGGGTCTCATAAAAAAAATTTACAGTCGTATTTAAATATGTTATCAATACAAGTAACTCCTCATTAGATATATAACCAGTACATGTAAATCCTCATTATCCAGCTTTTTTCTCTCACCTATAGCTACCTCCACTATAAAAAAAACTGCTTCTTAAACTCCAACCTGGCACCAATACCCCTGACAACCTACCTCCAGAATTCCTACAAATATCAGCCAGTTCAATTACTTACCTCATCAGCATACTTCTTAACAGATCTATTCAGGACTCCCATGTACCTTTAATCTTAAAAAAAGCATATATTCTCCCACTCTTTAAATGTGGCAATATTTCTGACATTTCCAACTTTCGACCTATTGCTTTCCTCTTACCCATCTCTAAGATCTTAGAAAAATGCATTCCCACTCAACTGCTTAATTATCTACTTCATAACCAAATCTTTTTTTCCTACTCAGCATGGTATTAGGCCTGGTCACAGTACTACTACAGCTCTAATATCCTTCATGGATACAGTTAACTGGGCCCGAGATACTGGAAAAATTGTTTCTTTGCTCTTTCTTAACCTTAATAAGGCCTCTGAAATGGTCTCCCATCCCTTTCTTTTTACTAAACTCTCTAACTTAGACATGTCTACCCCAACCCTAAACTGTTTCTCAAACTACCTTACAAATAGGCAACAATCAACCGAGTGGCAACATTCTTTCTCTCGATTCCTTAACACAACCACAGGTGTTCCCCAAGGATCAATACCTGGGCACCTTCTGTTTAGCATTTTCATCAACAACTTCCACACTACTCTTAGTTAAGGTACTGTCATCCATTACTCAGATGACTTAACCATCATCTACACTGCTAAGTGCACATCGGCACTACAGCAACCCAAAGTGCCCTTACTTCTACCGAAACTTGGATGACCAATAATCATCTCACTTTAAACCTAAACAAAACTAAACTTGTGCTATTTATCCCTAAAAAAAAACACTATCCTAAACAAGTATGAATTCACTATTCATGCTCAAAATAACACTATCATTGAAGTTGTCCCAAATACAGAACTACTAAGTGTCATCTTAGATGGAAACCTAACATTTGACCAACATATTCACACCAATATTAAAAAAAAACACATCACAAAATGGGCATCTTCTATACACAGAAATACTTCATCACCCACTCCAGAAAATTGTCCCTAGCCTTTTCCTTTCTGCTATCACCTCTTCTACACAGTGTCCCTCTTCTTACCAACATCCATTCTTCTCTAAAATACAAACTTGACACATGCTACAATAAAATTGCTAAATTTGTAACCAATGCACAATATTAATTTCACCACTGTTCCTTATTACACCTAATAAACTGGCTAGAATTCCCACATTATCTTACATCATTACAATTAACCACTACACACAAATTTATAAACAAGCCATCAAATTGCCCTGCCCTTTCTTCTCTACTTACTCAGTATCATCCAAATAGATCTCTTGGATCTGAAAACCAATTGCTCCTGAATGTAGAAAAGCCAAACCTCTCAACTGGCCATCTGCTGTACTTCTTTACTATTGCAAAACTATGGAATACCCTCCCACCATCAATTAGAACTACCAGCAATCCTTCTCTCTAAAAAATCCCTGAGACAACACCTTTCCTCTCTGTGGCAGTGCACATGTGCCAAACCTGCACTTCTAAAACCTGACTCACTCCTTTATACTACAACATCTTCATCTAGTACTAATCTGATATATCTATTTCTATCTCAAAACACTTACTTAATTACAGTGCTGGTACTGCCTACTATCACCTATATTCATGCTTATAACTTCATAGGTGTTAATTTTTGGCCACCCCTACATTGCTTCCTAATTGTTACTGTATAACAAATCAGATTTATATATGACAAAATGAATGACTTTTATCCTATGCATTGTATCTGTAACAGTGCTTTAACTTGATTAATGTAACAGTTTTTCTGTATGCATGTATGTATGGAACTTTTCTCCCCGGGCCTCTGCTGAAAATGGACAAGTATCCAGTTGGACTATCCCGGTCAACAAATGAAAATAAAATAAAATAAAATAATTACTCAGACTAAGCTACTCACATAAGTAATTTATCTATCCTAACTTGTTATATTCTAACTGTATAATACACTTTATTTATTTATTTAACATTTGTCAACTGGGAAAGTCCGACTTGGAACAAAGACAATTTTCAGTGGAGGTCCAGGGAGAAACACTCCAGACATATATCTTTGTAACATGGGAGGAAACCAGAGAACCCAGAGGAAACCCACACAAATGGAAAATTTTTATCCTTGATATTGTACTGTAATACTGTACTCTGATTTTAAATTGTCAGCTGTACCCCTTCCATTTTATTTTACTGATCATGCTGATCTATTGTACTGTATTGTATGTTATGTATTGTGTACTGTTTACATATTATGTATTATTCTTTATATATTATGTATTGTTCTTTTTAGTGTGGAGCTTTTCGCCCGATGCCACCAATGAAAGTGGGTTCACTATGTCCCAGTGGACCATCCCGGTAAATAAATGCAAAATAAATAAATAAATAAATAATATAACTCTGTATGAATTGCAGGAGTCAGTTCTGGGCACATGGTAGGTGCTTTGAAGAGCACTTTTTGGCTATCATCAAAAATTGAAACAATACTAATTTCAGGAACTTCAGTCATACTTTGACTTAGGAATGGGGTCCATTCCTGTCATGGTATGAGAAACCCAAAAGACATGGAGAAATTAAACTGGAGTGAAACAGTTGATTCATGTGTTTTGACCATTTTGAAGAGCAGCTCAGATTATGCCAAGACATTAGATCCTTCTCCATCCTTTAAAAAAAGAGTCATTGTTTGAAGACATTATTTGAATGAGGAGGTGGTGTTCAGGATGATAAAGGATATATGCACATATGTGATAGTTATCTCATTCACTCCAGCTCAGGAAGTTTGCACTGTAACTTCCAATGGGAGTAACATAACCCTTTTGAGAGAATCAGATTATGTCTTCACATTTCAAACAAATGTTCATATATCTGGAATCATAGGGGTTATGGAAGAAGTATAAATGGCAAACCCTTCAGTATAAACTATTTTTATAGTGGTAGTATGCTTTAGGTTCTAGGTCTTAAACTGAATTGTATAAGTCACAGCAAACACAGTAACTATTACGTTTGTAATATTTTGTAAACAACTTACAATATCCCAGCAACCACTCGAGTTACACACATACTGTCAGCAGCATTTTATTCATCTAGCTGAGAGCTTTCATATAAGGCTAAGGAGTTTTGTCTGTTTTACTTGGTTGTTGAGATATTTAGAAAAAATGTGAAAATGATATCTATATAAATTAATATCATAAAACAATAGTTAATTTCTCTTTATATGCACTAGACAGGGGTCAAATATTAATGCAGTTGCATTTGTCACTGTGTAAGTTTTAAGATGAAATCTTTTAAAACCTTGTCCATAGCATGGTTTTGGAACTATTGATGCAAATATGAACAAACAATATTTGTTGCTTAGAGGCGTCAGTAGGAGTAAACTGCAGATGTACTTGGAGGCGTCACTTGGATGTAATAAGTTAAGGATAGTGTAGGCACTTCCTGGATGGTCCCAGTGGGGTTGTTAAAAGCTATCATAGTGTGATTTATATTATTAAGTTCAGTTACACCTCTAGTAGCATTGTTTACATTGCCCTATACCAGACCTGTAAATGATTTTATACTGGTGAATCAGAATGTAGGTTACAACAACGGATTTACTGGCATATCTGCAGTGTGGGGTATGGCGATTCTCTAAATGTCTTGTTTAAACATTCAACAACTTGTAAGAATTTCAAGAAGTTTTCATTTTGTGTAGTGGAGAAAGTTATGTCTACTACAAGGGGTTGTCATTGGGAAAACTCTCCGGCTGAATGTAGAGGGTTTTTATAGCAACTTATGTTGGGTGCCCACCCATTCCCCAGTCTGATTGATAACATATCTATAATTAATGTAATAATGCAAAGACAAGTTAGATTATGTTTTTGTTGAGTGTGTATTTTAATATGTGCTTTTTTAAAGAAGGAAGAAATGCTTATTTTTTTATTTATTCGGTTTGGTAACCAGACTAGAGCACTGATCCAATGCATCTGTTTTAGCTAGCCTCATCATGGGCAAATATAAATGTCAGTAGACAGGCAAGTTAACAAAGAAGTACTATGAATACAAACAAAATGTTGTGTGAACTGATGATTACACACTTGCTTGTTTCTATAGTATTTAAAGTGTGGCCTGGAAAAGTGCAATGTTTTCTGATGAAGTCTTAATACTTGATGAAATTAAAGGGCTTAAATAAAGTGGAGTTTACAATTTCCTGTAAGTATTTTATTTTGTTGCTGTTATTTGTGCAGTGTACATTTTCATTGAATTTGGATTTTGCTGGGGTTTCTAGGAAAGCCAAAAACAGAAGATGCTGTTATGGAAGGGATAATTAGTAAGGCATATAGAACACTGCATGATAGCTACAAAAAACAATCAGAGGAAATTAAAAAAGACTGGGAAAGAAGATTAGAATAACAAATTAGAAAAGAACAATAACAGGACATTTGTAAGACCTCTAGGTACACTGTGAAGTCCATAACATTTAGGATTTTTACATAGAAATGTTTATATGGGCACTTTTATGCTCCAAGTATACTTCAAATGATTTTGGAAATGTGAAATGAATGAGAAAGAAAACTTGGAGCACAGTTTGGGAAATATGTGGAGTTAACAGAGTTTAAGGACTCTACAGAATGTTCTGACACAATTCTGGGGAACATATTGTATTAACTAAGAATATGATGCTATTGGGTTGCTGTCTAGGTTTAGAATTGTTGAGACACAGTAAGGCCTTATTAAGTTTAATGGTACTCACAGCCAAAAAAGAAAAACAAATGGGCAGATTCAATAAACCCTACATGATCCACTAAGACAGTGTGCGTCTCGCAGTGTGACGTGCACACAGTAGCTCACTGTTTTGAATTCAGTAAGTGGCTCTATACGGCATGTAGAGTCGGGTCTATATTGGAACATTGAATATTTAACAGTTCGAATCATTAAACCTCGACCCTTAGTGATCGAACTGTTAAAACATCGAATGTTCTAAAAAAAAAATAAAAACAAAAACAAAAAAAAAACTAAATGGTGTAGGCAGGGGGGCAAGCCCCCCTGCACCCCCGACTACTTAAATATACCAACTCCGAGACCGCACTACATTGAAGTAAACGGAAATCTCCCCTTACTGAGATTTCCGTTTACCTCTTCAATGTTCTGCAATTTCACTATTCTTATGTCGACAATGTCAGATTCGACATTGTCGGCTTTCGAGAATTTAATATAGGCCCGTAGAGTTGCACAACCACAGTAAACACCGTGACATGCTAATTACAGCATGAGCAGCTGAAATGTATGCAAATCAACCAATCCAAGATGGAAGAGCTATTCAACAAGCTATAAAACAACTATCATTGCTGGTTTTCCCTGCAAATTCCAAAACCTATTGGAATGCATCCACAGAAAGGAGTCTACAAAGGAAGAATGTTAGGGGCTGTTGTTGCTTTAATTCTTGTGTATGTGCAGTAGATAGGCTGAAGTCTATGCTGCTGCTTCTGCTAATAGACTACTGCCAAGAATGAGAAGAGTTTCCAAACCCTGGTTAACTTAACACAATCTGCATGAGGTATGAGGTGGAAACTGTGGACCACTACAGGGTGGATAGAGACACACTACAGGAGCTTTGCAACCTCTGTCATCCTCAACTCAGACCCAGGGCAAACTGAAGGGAACCAATACCAGTGGAGACAAAGGTAGGTGTAGCACTTGGAATTTTAGCTACAAGAACTTTTCAGAGGCCAACAGGGGATATGCTGGGGGTGTCTCCAGGCATCAGCATCCAGGATCCTCCATCAATTCCTGAATGCTATGCTCCAACAATACAGTGACCACATATATTTTTTCCTGTACTCCTGAAGACAGTGCCACAAATATGCTGGAGTTCTACCCTGTAGCATACTACCCTGAAGTACTGGTTGCCATAGATTGTACACATATAGAAATCAAGGCACCTCCCAGAGAACAGAGAAGGGTCTACATAAATAGAAAGGACTTCCACTCCATTAACTGCCAAGTTGTGTATAATGCTAAGGGAATCATGTTGAATGTGTGTGGTGGCAACCCAGGCAGTTACCAAGACTCACTTATCTGGCACACCTGCCATCTGTATCAGATTTTCACTAGTGGTAATATTCTACAGGGTCATTTACTGGGGGATGCAGATTATGCACTGTAACCATGGCTGATGATACCCATCAGAAATGCACACCCATCCACTGAAGAACACCATAAGGAAGCACATGCTCAAACTAGAAGTATCATAGTGCATGTGTTTGGGCTGCTGAAGTTGCTGCTCTGCTGCCTAGATACATCTGGGGGAGCCCTGCAGTACAACCCACGTACATGTACTGAAATCTTCACCATCTTTGCCATGCTTCATGACATCATCCTGAGAAAACAGCTTCAGCAGGATTAACAAGGGGAAGGAGCACACATCCCACCACCAATGGCAAGGTCACCACAGCCACATGCAGGTGAGGATTCACAGGGAGAACCAGCAGCTGCTGGATGTAGGCAGACAGAGGCATGCTCAATATGCCTTTGCATTGGCTAAGAGGCAATGCACCGCACATTCACTCACCATCTAAGGGGCTAAAACCTGCATCCTATGCACATACATATAGTAACACTGATGGCTGGCAATGCTCACAACCTTTACCTACCCATGTAATGGCTGCGTACTCCTAGCATCAGACAGACTCAGCACTGAACTAAAATTGTAGCATCTGCTAGATTTATAAGGTAAGTGTTGAACCTGGAGTGTTAAAACAGAATTGTGTAATAATACAAACGAATGGCATATCTTTGCTTGTTGTTACTTGGTAATGTAAGTAAGTAAAAGGTGGGTGATTTGTACAGCAATTACTTCAATGTGACAGCAGAGTCTTATGTGAATACATGTGTCTTCTATCAAGTAATAGGCTTCAGACATCAAAGATTCACACATTCATACCTCTCAAAAGTAATGATGGTCACTGAATGTGTCAGATTGGCCTCATGCATTTGTACTGAAAAATCATTAAAGAGAGAAGTTATCCAAGCCACATTCTAGAGTGTTATTTAACCCCTAGTATGTCTTCTGTACCCTTTGTCTCCTGTTTTTAAATTTATATCTGCAACATTTCCATCTCTGGCTTGCTCTCTTCTTACCTCTTTAGCTCTGATTTTCACAGTTGCTTCCTTTCTGATTATTTTCAGTGCTGTTTCACACTGCTGACCTGGCCCTGTCAGTACTGGTTCCAAGCAGCTAGCCCACTGTGACATCCATCTCCACTCTCTCTCCAACCCCTTCCCCAGTTTATTTCACTTTCTTTTCTTTCCAACCCTTCCCCCAGACTCCTTAACTTTTCCCTTCCTTCCTGTGGTGCCATCTTTACCTCTCTGAACCACTTTAACCCTTTCCCTATACCACTGCTCGAATATCCCTTACCCCCTTGCACACTTTCCTCTGAACTTACCTTCCACTCCACTGATTGTTTTTTTTTTTTTTTTTTTTTTGTTCATTGACCTTGATTTCTCCTTCCCTTGCTTCTACCTGCTCTGTTCACCCTGTGGGCTCACTCCGCTCCCCTACCCTGCCCCCAAATTCCACCTGCCCCCAGTACCTCTACGCTTATACTTAGCTAGCTACTTCCACCACTTCCACTATCCAATCCAAACTATCCATCATACCCCCAAAATCCCCTCCCAGAGTTCATCCATTAAAGTAAGCCTACCCTTCAGAGTTTACCGCCAAACACTACTTATCCTGATAAACTACAAGACAATTAACCTAAACCGTAATCTCTTAATCAAAGAAACTAACTTCCCAACTTAACTCACCCCTTACTACCATCCTAAAACCAACATCATGACCGTCAAGCCTGTATCCCTACTTACTCAAATAATGCTTCTAATTACCTTAACTTACCTAAACTATATCACCCAGCCTACTAATGCAAACCACTCCCCCATTTCGCAACACTACCCCTTCCTCTACAAAGAACACATTTACTGTTACGCTTATATCTCCCAGTCTCTACCCCCTCAACATTAGTATGCTCTTCCCCTATAGACTCCTACTTAACTCTAAAAACACTGTTCCCAACTACACTAGTCTAATGTCCACAAAACTCTCCACCTGTATACTGCACCCCAAACAAACCAAATACGTCATCCATCATCTTCTCTCTATCCTTCTGTCTGGGGACATCCACTGAAACCCAGGCCCCTCTACCACAATGAATCAAGCCCCCAACCCCACCAAGCAACAGGCAGACCCCTCCATTTCTCACTTGTAAATACTCAGAGCCTATGTAACAAAATTCCAAACCTTCATGCCTGTCTTCTACATAACCAGCCAGATATTCTCTCCATCTCCTCAAAACCTGGCTTAAAACCCACATAAAAGATTCTAAACTAACTCCTCCCAACTACCGCGTGTTAAGGAATGACAGAATACAAAAAGGGGGTTGGTGAAGCACTCCTTTACTCAGCATCGTTCTTAATCACCCCCTATACCAAATCCTTCCCCAAGTTTGGCAAGGCAAAAATTATACGAGCCCTACTCCACCTAAACAAGCATAAACTCATATTTGTTCTCTCCCTCTATATTCCCCCTGTTGACAATATCTCATCCCTTGAAGATATTCTGTCCTGGGTCTCCACCAACATTACTCACGACATCATAATCCTGGGGGACGTGAACATAAACTGGGCTACAATCCAATCTCCCACTAACTCACTCATTATTTACTTATATAACTTTATGCAACTAATCAATTCCACTACCAGGCCTTCTAAGAACTCCATTACTGGAAGTACAATAGACTGGATTTTAGTATCCCATCCTCACTATATCTCTGATAGTGGTATTCTCCCAAACCCACTAGCTGACCACTTCCCCACTTTTGCCTGCCGTCTCCCCTCTTCCATACAACTAACTCACACTTATATTTCCATTCGCTGCCTAAAAAACTTAAATTCTGAAACCTTCTCAAATGCACTAAAAAGCACAAACTGGAACCCATTAAAGACTCTTCCCCTAGATAATGCTCTCTCCTACTTTAACTCTACTTTCACAAAACTGCTCAACTCCTTTGCCCCTCTAAAAACAAAACGTACAAAAAGTACCCCTGTACCCTGGTTAACCAAAAACACCTTAGCCACTCTGTGAGTCCGTGACAAAGCCTGGACACATTACCATAAAAATCAAACCACTTTCGACCTAAACAAATATAAAACCCTACAAAATAAAGTAAAAAAACTTATTACATCAGACCGCATAGCCTATTTCTGCACTCTCCAAACCAACCACAACACCAATCCCAAACTAATTTGGAAAGGAATCTCATCTCTCCTCAACTCGGGAAAAAAAGAAAAGCCTTGCCCTAACCCAGATGCCTCTGACATGGACTTAGCCACCCAATTTAACTCTTTCTTCAAAGAGTCCATAAGCAAGCTAACATTGTCCTTCACCAACAACTATGCAACCCCTCCTCAGCCTGCACCCATCCCTTGCTCCCCTAGCTTCCCTTGCCCCCAACCACCACCTTTCTCTATCAATCCTATTTCTATATCCACCATAAAAAAACTTTTAAAATTAAAACCTGGTTCCAATGCCTCTGGTGAAATTCCCTCCTACTTCCTAAAAGTAGCCACAGAAGCCATTGCTCTCCCTATCAGCATACTAATTTAATTGGTCTATCTCAGAAAGCCAGGTCCCCCAGCTTTGGAAGAAAGCCTTTATTATTCCTCTACATAAAGGATGCAATAATAATGACATTCCAGACGTCTGCCCTATTGCTATCTTATCCCCTATTTCTAAGCTTCTTGAAAAATGTATCCACCAACAACTCTTACCCTATCTCATCAACAACCAGCTTCTTGCCCCCACACAGCATGGATTTAAACCCAGTCATTGCACCTCCACTGCCCTCCTCTACATACTTGAAACCATTAACAAAGCCCACGATTCTGGCTATTTCGTGTCCACCCTTCTCCTCGACCTCTCCAAGGTGTTTGACACTATTTCCCACAACCTGCTTCTTAATAAACTCTCCAAACTAAACCTATCCCCTTCCTGTGCCAAGTAGTTCTCCAGCTACCTCACAACCAGACAACAAACAGTCAAATGGAATAAAGCCACTTCACCCTTCCTTAATACTCCCACAGGTGTCCCCCAAGGTTCCATTTTAAGCCCCCTACTATTCAACATATTCATTAACGACTTCTACCAAGTCATTCCAAACTCCAGCTTCATCCAGTATGCCAACGATTCTACCATTATCTGCTCCTCCCCTTTTATCCCCGCTCTAAATAAACTTACCCAGAGTGGCTTCTCCTTTACTGAACAGTGGATGCTAGACAACCATCTGGCTCTTAATGCAACCAAAGCTAAACTTATGTTATTCACCACCTCCAAAACCTCCTCCCTAGATAAACACTCACTCATAATCACCAGCAAAAACAATACTCACCTAGAAATAGTTTCTGACACTAAACTACTAGGAGTACTTATAGATGATCAACTAAAATTTAACAAACATCTACAAGTAAATATAAAAAAAAACACAAAAAACTTGGTATGCTATACCTCCATAATCGTTATATTTCTCCTTCCACCAGGCTCATACTAACCAATACTTCTCTCATCCCATCCCTCCTATATGGTGGAGCTATCCTCACCAACCTGCAATCCTCCCTCAAAACAAAACTACCCTCTTGCTATAACAAGATATCAAAATTTGCGGCAGGCCACAGAGCCATTTCTCACCATTGTAATTCTCTTCACCAACTAAACTGGCTTGAACTACCTAACCTCCTCACTTATACCCAACTCATCCAAGCACACAAACTCATTTACAACCCCTCTCTTTGTCCCTCCCTAGCCACTACCTTTGAAATGCATGAACCAGAATGACTTCTAAGATCTAATTCCAAAAAACTAATTAAATTGCACAAACCCACACGTCCAGCTAGGAATCGCCTAATGTCCTTCTCTCTTGCACATCTCTGGAATTCTCTACCATCTCCTGTCCGCATCACCAGCAGTCTCTCATCATTTAAAACCTTGCTGCACTCACACCTAACTTCACAGTGGAAGTGCTCCTGTTCCCATCCTACCTAATCCTTCTAATACCACTTCCTACACTCCTAGAACTAAATACACCATCACTGCCTCCTATAGTTCCACAGTTCTATTGAACTATTTGACCAACTGCTTAACAGTTACCCTATGCTGCTACTTTTGTAAAGAAAAGTGTTTTTTTTATTGCTGTTTAATGAAATATACTGATGTATTCTGTCATTGTTAAGCTTTTCTTATCATATTTACTTTGTATTCCTATGAGAAATCTGTAATGTATATGTGGAATGTGTACTATGTATTTGTATTTTTCCTGGAGCTTTTCTTCCCAAGACTCCATTGAAAACGGGCTCCTTGTGGCGCAATGGACTATCCTGGCAAGCAAACTACAAATAAATAAATAAAATAAACAAATAAAAATAATAAGATGCATTTCAGTTTCCGACTTCATAAACCTCAGAATATTCTTAAAAATACTGATGCAAAAAACTGTTTTGCTTCTATCAACTGTCTAACTTTGTAAGACCAAAATATGTCAAAAGTACAATTTGCAAAACAACATCACAAACACAGATATACTAAGCACTATGTCAGCTATGCACCCTGAGCATAAGTCACAAAGCTTATGTATCCCTGAATTCAAAATATAGAAAACAAGGACATGGCACAGTTATCATCACTTGCTCAGGGTGTTGTGTGTGGGAAGCAGGAAGCCAAGGCTGGCACAAAAGGTAAGTGACTGCATGTGAGTAAGAAATTGAAACAGGCAGAAATTTGGCTAAAGTAACAAATGAGACAGAATGAGCTTTAAGCCTCATGGCTGAACTGTGTAACTGTTCTGTGTGTGTCTTTAAGGGCCCTCCAGGTGAAAATGGTGTGTTAGTGTCTGCATGAACACAGTTAAGCTCTGAGCTAGCTCTATGTCCTGGTATGTCAGACAGGTGTGAGCTGTGCATGGTAGAGGTGGCAGTACATCATTGTTGTACCTGAACAGGAGAACTGGCTCTATCAGGAGTTGCACTGGCATGTCCACGCCCACGGTCAGATGCTCTGCTGCTACCTGAACGTGACTGATGTCTGCTGGACAAGCTCTCCTCTTGAGGATGCACAGGACCATGACCCCATGGTCTGCCTCATCTGATTGTGGACACCTCAACCACTGACAGAACAGTGGAAGTAGTGCCACTACAGGAGCATGATTGGGCATGGCTGCATCAGCTAACATCAGATGATATGGCTGACCTACACCCACGTGGATGCCGTCCCCCTCCAAGCAGATCTTCCATCACAGACACCATCCATTCCAATGTGTCATTCATCCAATCCATTGAATTGGCAACATGGTGGAGGCAGTCACACATGTCAGCCTGTGCCACATCTACAACCATAAGCATTCCTCTGGAGGACCTATTGGAACGCGCCTGCACCTCCATGAAGGCCCTAAACATACATCGAGTGGCATGGGAAGACACACCTGGATCAGGTAGAGGATGGACAGCAGGCTTCCTCCGAGCACCCCTAACAACCCTCCTGTGTGGCACCTCACTCACACTTTGGCTACAGCCACAGTCAACAGGGACTGAAGCCACAGTAACCGGACTGAATGTCTCACCCTCCAACTATCCAATATCCAAAGGCTCACTGGAATGGGTTGGCATATGACTACTGGCTGTGCCCAATGGAATTACAGGGGAATGGCTGAATGTCAACCTCAGTGTCAGATTCAATCCCCTGACTGTGCCTCTGTTTGGCCTCCAACATCAGCAGAGTCTGCTGATACTCTGACATCATAACAGTCCTACACTTCCACTGTCAGGATCACCTGTAATAATAAGCAACACACAGGAAAGAATGTAATACCTACTCTACTAAATTCGAATATATGCTAACAAACTAACAGTGGTGCCACTATTACAGACAGTACAACAATAGACACAACAGTCCTGAGACCTACATCACACATATGGATAAAATAAATATTTTCTTTGAACTGCTCATCAGAACTGATGTAAAAATTTTGGCTTACTATGTGCAGATGATTGTAGGCTCCATGTGGGGGATGGTCCTGGAATAAGTTAAGCAAAAGGTACGAACATCATCATCAACAGTAACACTGGGGGTTAAACCTTTTTGCCATTTATATGTCCATTAACAATGCTTTTAACTAGAACTTGGATGATACTTCCACCCCAAGCCCATGTAAAATCAACCAGAATGTGTTAACTGTATTAATTTACAACTACCCCCCCCCCAAAAAAATGATGGTAAACAAAATAACAAAACTTAAGTATTACTGTCAACATTTTACTATACAAGAAGAATTTAAGAATTAAGATAGGTGAGCCTACCTGGAAGCTCCTCCCGGGACACACTTGTCCTCCCTGAAATAGCAGCATCAATATCAATGACATGCTGTTGTGCACTTTCCACGGAGCTGTCTGGATCCCTGACAGTGGATAGGAACTATTCATTTGGTGTCATTGGTGGCTCTGTAGTAGTCCCCCCAATAGCCATCCATTCACGGGCCACTGCAGCTGCTCTCCTCCGGGCAGATGAAATCATGTCACTGGCCCTATGGCACACTTGATCATATGTCCTGCTCTGGCCACCTACTCTGTTCACAACACCCAATCTGCTGCTAAATTTTTATTCTGCCAGACATGTCCCTGTGTCCCTTCTCAAGCAGAAAGGCGTTGCCTAAATGCTTCCACAATGACTTAATTCTCAGGGTCACTGAAAGGAAGAGTTGTAGAGATTGGAACACCTAGGTGCCAGAGTCCTAGGTGACATAAAACACAAAATAAGGATAATACACATAAGTATCACATAAATAAAAGCCCTGCTTAGATATAACACATAAAAGGTAGTGTTTTAATACTACCCACTGGAGAAGCAAAAACAGTTAAGATCTTCAAATATAAAAAAAAAATGAATTATGTGGTTGTAACATATTGCATATTGCAATCACACACAAAGCAAGGATGGATCCAAAAACAAGGACAGTAACAATAGAAAATTTTATTAGTGCCAATACAGAAATGGAACTTGGATCTCCTACCCTGCAAAACAACAGGCAAATGACACATCTTGCAAACAAACCATCCGTGAACTGCTAAAAGTGCTATCAAATAAACTGTCCCAAAAACATGTGTACACATTTACAACAGAAAATTTAATTTTAGGCAATTTCCAGTCACATCTACCTGCGGCCAGCACTCCCCTAGAGGTGTCTATAGGCCATTCTAGAAGGCTAACATTCCTTGTCATTGACAATATAGGACATTTACATTTCACCAAAATAATAGAAGAGTTTAAAGAGAAAAACAGGTCTAACATTAGCACTTGTAGTTAATAAGGTTGTGAATCTGAGAAAGTAAAATATCCTGACAAACATGCCTATGCCAACAGTAAACTTCTAAGAAGTGCATGCAGATAAAAGTAGCATTTGCTAATGTATATATATGTATATATATATATATATATATATATATATATATATATATATAAAAGATTTTTCTTAGTGACATTTGAGTATATAGCTGAAAAATGCAAGCATACCTTATCAAGATCAGTAGTCTTCTGTGCAAATAAATCCCAAAAGTAATACCTTCTTCTGTGTTATCCACATAAACAAGTCTCCTCATCTTCAGGTTCCCTAGCTACACAATTCCCTTTTTATAGTGTAGATTCAGGGCTGTGACCACAGTGAAGATGCAAATGAGGTGTGACCTCATTAGAATTGCTGAATACCAAATACTTGGCTAAGTGTAGCAGATGTAAATATAGTGCAGACACTCCCTCAGTGTTTGTTATTAATGGATTGCAACTGTGAATGATTGCTGGTAAGGAGAAAGAAAACAGAACAACAATTCATACTCCCTTACCTCCAGTAGGTGTGTCAGCCAGGTTAGACTTAAAAAGTGTAGAAGTAATTGTATCAGTTCAGTATAATTCAATGAACATGAAAATATCCAAGCATTATTTCAATCTTCCTGTGGCAACAGGTGTAAGTGAAGGACTGCTATACACATGGTCCTGAGTTCTAATACAGGAAATTCCAGACATTTTCACTGTTCTTCCATTTCACATTATATTAAAAGTTCACTTAGAACAATTTATACATAATTATAAATAGTGCAGCTGATATGAATTAAATGTATGAGGGATAAGACACCATTACTATGTTTTGAAGGTTCAGATGTATGACTGAGGAATACTGTCTACTGCATTTCTGTAAGTATAATTCTGCTATCTGGACTTGGATGGCCTTCACACTTAAGACACACACACAAATGAATGTATATAGAAAGACCTTGTCAGGTCACATAATGGTTAACACTTCAATCTGTTATTTATATTTATAAATAATTCATGACTATGCCTGAGAAGCACTTCTTCTGTGGCAAAGATTGAAAGTCACCACTATGGAAGAAAATGTTTTGTCTCTTATGCATAGGTTTGAATCCCACACTGTAAAAATCATTTAAGCAGTGTATAAAGCCAATCAAATGTGTCAGGTCATGAAATGTATGTCCCCACTGCATGTCTGCAAAGTTAAATGACCTAACAGGTACATAAGAAGACACCCCTCAAACTAATATCAAGTTTCAGATTAATCTTCCAGTTTCAAAATTGCTTTCCTCTCTGTTTGGCATTGCGCCAACATGGTTGGTATCATTGTTTGGGTTTGTGCACTACCAGTAAACATGATAACAGGAATTGGCAGGAAATCATTATTTGCTATTGCATTGCTTTGGGATTAGAAATGTCTGGTGTTAGAGAGGAAGGTGCCCAGTTTAAGGCACGGAGTTGGGGTGTTTAGGAGTCCAGAATATTTATTTTGGAGTCCTGGTAAAGTGCCACAGCCAAAGGGTTCTGCACTGGGACTATTCTGGCTCCCAGTAGAAGTCTGAGGCTTGGATTAGTCTGGCTAAGACTGTATCCAGTGTGACTGACATCCCAAGCAATAGAGAACAGTGTAGGCACCACTTCAACAACCTAAAAAGGAGCAAGAATGATACACTCAACCAGTGGTTGGATGAGTTTTGAACTAGCAAAATCCCACAGTTGTGTAAGCATGCTAATAAAGAAAATGTATATACACAGAAAGCTAAATATAAGCAAGACTGGTATGCATAATGCACTTCTTTTCTTTTCACAGCTATTTCTGAAATAGCTGCAAATAGGTAGGCCCATGCTGATCATCTAGAGAGACTGAGGGACCCAAATGGTATGTATGTAGCACAAGAGAAGTATTGTTGTAGCTTTAAATTTTAAAGAAAACATTTTTCTTTTCTATACAGTAGTAGCAAAGTAAGCATGCCTATCCTAACTGTAAAAGCAAGTATGCATGCATCAGTCTGTAGCACAAACCAACTTTAGGAGTCAAGTGTAAGAATGTAGTCAGAGGTTGTGGGTTCAAATACCATGAGTAACAACTATACAGTACTGCAGTTTTTTTAATAATAGGTTCATAGGTTCATAGATTAGTACTACGCTAACTGCTCTTGCAAGCCATTTTAAGCTTAGCCAATTATCCCTTGTGAGACTCAAACCCTGCACCTTGTGTTTGTAAGGGAAACACCTTAACCAATAGGCCACCCTCCCAGCCCTAATATTACATAAATTAAATTCTACACAAGTGGCATAAATGCCCTGCTGGTGACTGTAATGTGTATAATTGGAACAAGCATATCTGCAGTATCTGCACATTGCAAGAATTACTTTGAGCAATCCATAATTATAGTTTGTAGTTTTTAGGAAGTATATTTAAATGTAAAACTTAAGATAAAATAGTTGTATTATTGTCATAATGTATTATATGTCACATATGACGGTACTAATTTTATCTCTTTTTTTTCTCTCACCCCAACCCTTATTATCTCTTTTTTTATTTATTATGTGTCATCAAAATGTCTCTCTGTCATCCATCTGTAACAAATCACTAAATGCATCACAGCACAGGGAGGTAGGCCAACCCCAATGGCTCAGGCTGCCACCCTCCACTGGCTCCAGCACAGAGGCCCAGCACATCTGTGACCAAACCTGGCAGTACTGCCTCTGCTGCTCCTGCACCCACAGGTAGCACTACCCTGGCAGCTGGTGCTGTGGTACCCTCTGGGAGTACTGTCAGAGGTTGGGATTTTGTCACCTGCCAGAAGATACCAGGGCTGCTGCTAGGGCTGTGCCCCACACCACTGCTGTACACCTATGTCAGATGGAGAGGCTGCTGTCCCTCATGGTCCATAGGAGGAAAAGATGTCAAGCACTCTAGCAGACAGTGGAGTAAGGGGATGGTGACGACAGTCCTGTAGGTGAGGATTATATTCTTACTATCCCCATGTCTGATGGACATTGGCTTGCATTGTCCTCTCCCTCACCCCAGTCATGGTGTCCCCCAACCTTTTGTGTCCCTCACCATCCCCATGTCTTGTCTTGTTTGTCCTGTTTGTTTGCATTTGCTTCCTCACCTACCCAACTTACCTGACCCAGAAATCCCAATGTCCCTTACCCAGCATTCCTCTCTTACTGAAGTTAAAAAAAACAGGCACCTGTCCAACAAAAAATATAATTCCATACATACCTCTTCTTTTCCACACGTGTCTTCCAGACACACTTGATTTGGTCCAATTGGCTATACAACATGATGGGGTTGTTGTCACCTCTCTGTGGAGGTGACAGTCCAAATTCAGCTAATATTCTGTACATATTTTCATTTTACACTGTTGAAGAAATGGATAGCTATGGTTCTTTCCTACCTTCCTCCTGCACATTCCTATATTGCTTTCCCTTTGTTTTTCCCCCTGCTTGCTCCCATTTCACCACTTTCCTATCTACCCCATTTTAACATCTATGATCTGGTCAACAAATATAATCACACATAACACACATAAGTAACAAAAAACAATGGAACCCTTCACTTTTTGCCCTCTATGTTTGCAAGGAGCTTGGCATTGTGCACCAATGCCGCTTAAAAATGATGTGCCACATCAACACACATTAACACAAGGGAATGTAGCATAAAGAATAATTTCATTGCATTATTACTACCTATTTAAAAGTATTACATACATCTGGATTTGAACCCTATAGCATCTGGGTACAAAAAGAAATGTGTCAATGCATTTACACCTGCTGCCATGGAAACACCTAAGCAGGAAGTGTGTTTCATACTCTCAGTACTGATAACTCTTAGAATTTTAGCAATGAGGCTCACTTTTGTGCACTGCTTAACTACCCGCAAACAGGGAAAGTGGTAGAAATGTGTATGTTGCATGCACAAGCACTTTGCCAACCATCTCGCAAACCCGCTGCCCGGTGGTGTGCTATGCCACATGGACAGTAGGATGTATTATGTCTATTTACTGTCCATTTAATGTTCATGACATGAAACTACGTGTGGAAACACAGACAAAATGAAGGCACTTTTTAAGAGAAATACACATATTTACAATGCAGCCATCTGTTACCTCTCCCATGCAATGCAACCTTAGTCTCTCAGTACCTGTTCACAAATATATCAACTACACTACATAAATAAATAGCAAATGTTATCTTATATACCATGCATATGTTTAGAATGACAATAAATATTCAGATTTTATAATAATTGTAGTAATGTGGGCACTTGTTTGCATATAGTTTGTAAAGCTGACAAGCTGTCTCGTAAAGTATACCTGCACATTGGAAACACAACTACTAAATAGTACACATTGCACACTCATTAATCTGGTAACATATAGAAATTTAATATCTTGTCAGTTGGACATGGCTAGCTATCAATTTCATGCAGGCCTTCAAACATCTTCTCCCTAACAGCCACTGCTGATGTCATCCACTATAAGTTGTCCTGCAGACTTGTGCCATGGTTCTTGCATAAAATACAGAGTTCTCTATTATGTGTACTTAGCTAGGTAGGGGTTCTGTTCTCACTGCAGTGAACTGGTGTGTGTGTGTGTATGTGTGTGTGTGTGTGTGTGTGTGTGTGTGTGTGTGTGTGTGTGTGTGTGTGTGTGTGTGTGTGTGTGTGTGTGTGTGTGTGTGTGTGACATTAGAGAGATCAATTTAGACCAGCATGTGGGACACTGCTATTACCATTTTCTCCTCACCAGACACTGCTGTCATCACCTATAAACTGTTGTCTGACACTCTCCAAGTCAGACTTGAGCTGTGGTGCTTGCCTTAAATACAGAGTTCTTAGTCAGTGTACTTAGATAGGTAGGGGTTCTGTTATC
The DNA here is from genome assembly GCF_019279795.1 of Protopterus annectens. Classification (NCBI taxonomy): domain Eukaryota; kingdom Metazoa; phylum Chordata; order Ceratodontiformes; family Protopteridae; genus Protopterus; species Protopterus annectens. Next base: position 1,590,608,465 of record NC_056733.1, read on the forward strand.
ACTGCAGTCAACTGTTTTTTTTGTGTGTGTGTGTGTGGGGGGGGGGGGGTTGTGCACTTGTTTGACATTAGAGAGAGCATTTTACACCAGCCTGTAGAATGCTGCTATTACCATATTCCTCTCTCCAGTCTGTGCTGATGTGATCAGCTATAGCTTATTTGTGGATCTGCAGTATTTCCATCAGGGCAGGGTTTGAGACTGGCCTGTAGGTCAAGCAGAAGTCACCTCATCCTATACAATACAGATTACAGTGACAGGGCTTTCAGTCTATCCACATACATCATGGAATGGTTTATAAGCCCTGTATTTCCTGAGTGAGAAACCCCTGCAGTCTCTCCAGCTGCTGCAGAGGTCTGGTGAGGTACACGCAAAAGGGAGCATTATACTCTATTAGTGTTCTGATAAAGGTCAGGTACAGTGCTGTTATCCTCAGCTCTGGATACGATGGCGTGACTTATGAGGTGCATTAAATAGCCTTTCCATATCACTGTGAAAACTTGGTGGTCAAAGTTCAGATCACTATCAACATGTGTTCATAGGTCTTGCACCACTGAATTTAAGCACAGGGGGATGTTGTCAATGCTGGAATTAGTGGGGAATTCCACTTTGCAGAAGGCAAACATAATGACACAATTTTGCATTTATTTGTAGACCGTGTGGCTTTGGCAGCAATTTTTTGTCTGTGTTAGCCCCCTCCTGTGATATGTTAACATTATTGGTGGACTCAATGATTGCACCCAATATGCAATAATCGGCAAACTTGGTAAGCCAAAAGCCATATAATTTAGCCTGAACTGTGAAGAAATAGATTCCAAGCAGTAAAGGGCCCAACACAAATCCTTGGGGTAAGCCAATGGTGACAGCTCTACTGGAAGAGGTTGATTCACCAACTTTCATAGTATGTGTTCTGTCAGTGAGCCAGTTGATTAACCATCTAGTGACATAAGGGTTAATCCACAGCTGGGAGAGTTTCTCACTGATACCTGAGTGGGGGACTGTTTCCAAAGCCTAGGCCAGATCAAGACAGGCAGTATACACTGTTTTACTATCATCCAGGCCTATCACACAAAATCAATGAGCTGTCACAACATCACAGATCATGTATGGCATGAATCAGAACATACACCTACCTGACACAGTTGGAAACACACAACACACCCTCCAGAAGGAATTTGTTCCATAGAAGGATGTACTTCAACAAGCATCCATCTGAATGTGGTGGGGGGGACAGCACCTGATGCACGCATGTATAGACACATCCTGACTCTCCTCATCAGTGAGGTAGATCAACATGTAACCATGGACCTTTTCTAAATGGACACTGGTAATATCCCAGCTGTGTAAAGGAGACATGTGTGTGTTGTTAATGCTACATTCATGTCTATTGCATCTGTTAGATGCCCTAAAAAAGGTCATTGAGGGCATGCATGATGATAAAACTATCTTCCTTTGGAACTTGAAAGGGCAAAGGCATTTGGCAAAAATCCACACTGAGGTATTCACTCAACACTGCCAGATGTGGCCATAAATACCTACTGTATATCACCAAGTGGGTAGAACACTGGATCACATACATGGCATCTAAATATGTTTAAATGTGTGAAATGATATATATCTTGAGTCCACTGATCAGGTCCCTACATCAGGGCTGTGTTCTAGGCCCTTTCCTGTCCATTGTTTAAGTCACAGATGTCAAGAATGACATACATATCCTGTGTCCAAACAGCTGTCTGGAGGACTACAGATTGTGGGCAATCATTGACTCCAACTGTGATATTACTATAATACATACAATATCAACACATACTAAAGATTGCTGCCAAAGCCATGACAACACATGAGATGAAACAAAAACATGGGGGGATTTGTTACGTTATGAAAACCAATGCACAGCCCAGTGATAATGTAGACATCACACCCCTATAAGCAGACCAAGTGGTATATGAGCGGTGTCCTGGGGTATATGGTATGTGGAACATCCACCAGCATGTAGCCACAATGGTGACTACTCCCTTGTATGTAACACAACTACTGAGTATGTGCAGGACATCCACATTAAAGACCATAATACCTCAACAGTTCACAGTCTTCATCATACCCTTCTTCATGTATCTACCTACACATCTTCCAGTGATGTGTAACTGAAGTTTACTACCTTTGTCACAGTGAGCTCTCACACATCTTATTGGCCATACCTAGGTATTCTTTTTCTTGCATAAACATAACTGTCTGATGGTGCAGAATCCCATCATGGTATTATACCAGATACACTTGTGATACTTGTTTCAGTGATGCACACAGTGCATACATAGCTGTTTGACAACATTGATGGAATGTGTTACATTCATGACAGTGTGGATTGTGCACACCACTCAACTAATCTGGATTGATCATAATGTCACATACAGGTATAACAGTGTCCCTCCTAACACCTCCAGCAGATGTTACAGTATCAGGACAGTGTGCTTGAGTACCCTCATAGATTACTGATATCATAACAGTTGTACAAGCGTGTTCATGCAGAACCATCTATGATCACTCAGAATCACATATGTTATGTCAGAGACATGGGATTGCTGGTCATATTATTCTGATATTATCCATGATTGTGCATGCTTCTGTTTACTGTTTTCCATGAGCCTGTAACTGTGTCCCACTTATTGGAGACCTCTGCTAACATTACAGTCATATTCAGGCAACTTAATTTCCACAGCTTCAAAATATACGCACAACCCCAGTTGTATATAACATCCCTGATAGATGTCCTCTCCATTGTTCATCTCACGATGCTTATATCACAAAGACAACTTCCCCAGTGTTATGTCACCTTGTTTGATAGTTACATAGTATACATTTTCACTGTGAAATCCATACTGTACCATGTTGATATGTGATTAGTGTTTCTGCTACAACTGTCTTCCATTTACATGCCGTCCTCTGCTGTACATTATGATGTTTCACCTGTCCTCATTCCCTGTGTTCATTTCTACAATTCATCTGTGTCCCTATTCAATACACACACTTCCCCTGACTGTTTAAATGGCAGTCTATGTACTCTTACAGATCATTTACACAACGTTTGTACAGAATGCCTGGAATGGGATTCCACAATACTCTGCACTGTATACACTGTCCTGCAATGTGTTTGGACAATATACATTGCTGTATGATAAACCCTGGTAATCACTGTGGCATTCCGCTCAATCCTGCTAACCTAGTTTGCTTATACGTAAACAGGTTTGCTCTCCATGTTGTTTTACATGGTTCCCTGGCTGACAACACTGTTGCCAGCCACAAAACCACACTTGTTTACATTTAAATGCAGTGTACAGCAAGAATATGTAATTAGCGCTGCTGCTAACCACACAAACACATAAATTCCATCTAGGTTTCGCGCAAAGCCTTCATGGAATTTATTCAATCCTACTGATAATCAATTATGTGAAAGTACAAATCAAAGTGTAAACCAGCTATAAATGCAATACTGAATAGTGTAAAGGAAAAAAAAAACTAGAGATGGGATCGTTACAAGATGGAGGAAATACATTTCATAAAAGTATGTCTATTGGGATTGCCATATAGAGTGGAACCCAGGATTTGCCATTTTCCTCACTGTAGTGCGATCTCAGAGTTGGTATATTTTAGTAGCAGGGGGTATGGGGGTACAGGGGAGATTGCCCCCCTGCAAAAATGTATAGGTAAGATGTTTTGTTTTATTTTCTTGTTTTTTTTTTTTTTTGGAATTTCAAAACTTTGGACATATAGTCTCGGCCATATGGTCTTCGGAGATTTGAAATTTTTGTGATCTAATAGGGATATATATATATATATATATATATATATATATATATGTATATATATATATATATATATATATATATATATATATATATATATATATATATACACACACACACACACACACACATATATATATATATACATACATATATATATATATATATACATACATATATATATATATGTATATACATATATATATATATATATATATATATATATACATACATATATATATATATATATATATACATACATACAAAATAATGCTCAAGTAGATGACAAATAAGTTTTTAGGATTTGAAAAGCATATGAGTACGTAATACACAACAGTAAAGAAGAAAGTTATGATGGAAATTTTATACGATAATGAAAAGTGGTACTAAAATTTTTCTTTTTTTTATTATTAGTGTATGTGAACCTGTGTTACAAATAAATAATGAAATGAAAAAGTTATTTAAAAAAAGAAGTGCCATAGGCATGCTACAACTATTTTATTTAGAGATGAGAGAAACCTGTATTAGCATGCTACTAATCCAACTGCCCCATTAGTTTATGAAGTTCTAAATGTGCTTTGAGTCACATGAGAAAAAGCTCTCACTTACCTTGATTTACAGTGCAGTAAGCTTCTAGTAGTCTTCTCAAGGAAGCTAAACAAAACTTGCCTCCTAAAAGAACTTTCTGTCTGTTATAAAGCACAGTCTAAGGCTGGGATTCATAAAGGCTTACCATGAGGGAGAAGTTTTACCATGGCCATTTTGCCCTCGCAATAAGCCTTTCTGATTCTTAGACTGCCCTACCATTGAGGTTGCCCTCTAGTGGTAGGCTCAGCATAGAGGGCAGTCATACAGGCAGGGTTGCATGCTAATGCGGCAATCTGAGGGAGCAGTTAATGATTACCTATGTGCTTTCCCCTGGAAATGCCAGATGCTGCTGATTTACACTGCCAAGTGGTTCAGAGAATCACTCAGCCATATAAAATTTCTCTGTTAGAAAAAGTGAACACTATCAAAAGACAGTGATCACCCATTCAGTCCTGTGGAAGTAGTTGCAGTGAAGGTAAGGTCAGCGACAGTGGGGGGTGGGGGTGCCGGGTGTGTTAGCATGTGTATGTATATCGACATGTGGATGCATTTCTGTAGGGGCATGAATGAAACTGCATGAATGTGTGTGTGTGTGTGTGTGTGTGTGTGTGTTTATGGGTGTCTGAGGGTGCGTTTGTGTGTGTGTGTTTATGGGTGTCTGAGTGTGTGTGTGTGTGTGTGTGTGTGTTTATGGATGTCTGAGTGTGTGAGTGTGTTTGTGTATGTGCATTACTGAGAGCCTTTGCCAATGGGATACTTGGGAGAACACTACCACCATCAGGTCAGATAGCACTAGTGTTAGCTAGAGTGTGATTCTGACATCTTAATGAGATGATAAGATATTTTTCATTCTGGCCATAGCTGTCTCTGAATTACATTTTCTCACAGTTGCAGTAATTGACCTACCTGTGGTAGGGATGCTTTAAATCCTATATGTTACTTTAATGTAGAGTGTTCTCGGCTGCAAGGTCACTTTGTGCATAAAGAGTCAGAAGATAACAAGGATGGGATTGTAGTTTTGCTTGTAATAAAAGAAGCAAATATGATAGGCTTGGTAAATTCTTAAATAATCATTGTGCATGATACTTTTTGATTATTAAGAAGGTATGCCTTCAGTTTTATTCAGTTCATGGATGCATCCGTGAAGATAGTAAGCCACGATTACTTCCTTTAGTTTTTATTTATGTATTTAGCCTTTGTTGACTGGGTTAGTCATACTAGTAGCCTCTTTTTCAGAGGAGACTCAAGGTGTTATTTATACTACAAGGGGGGAAATTTGACCAGGACAATGTGGAAATTCCCCTACTCTTTTTGATAGGTGCTGTGGGATCTTTTAAATCCACCTGAGCTACCACCAACTCAGGCAGATGGGGTCTGGGTTTAACATCTCATCAAAGGATGGGACAGTGAGGAGGGCAGCACCCCGTTTATGATGTACTGCAGTGTCAACAGTTGCTCTACCAGGTGTGGGAATAGAACCCACAGCCTTCTGCATCAAAAGGCAAGTGTGCTGCCTATTGCGCTACTGACACTACTTCCAGAATTAATGTCACAGAAATAAAAATGCTGCTATGAGATCTATTCCTTTAGATTACAGTTTTTTTTTAAATGATAAAAGTAAAGCAGCATTTCCCTTTATGAGATGGCATGGCAGATTGTAACATTCAGTTCTCTAAATTCTTTGCAGGTAGATGTAAATAGGTTACACTCAGAATATAGCAGTAACATGGAATTAGCAAAGAAAATTAAATGGCAGGTTGTTTTTATTTTATTTTTCTACAGCTACACAAATATCTGAAGTATTATACAGGAAGTATATATATTAAAATAGGATATGCCAGAGTTAACTGTTTCTGTTTTGCAAACCTTTAAAATATTTGTAAAAAAGGACACAGAAGTATGGTAGCACAGCTTCAAAGTGTAAACTTTTCATCTAAAGTACTGTCCTGAATTCTGGAGCAATATCCAGTTTGAATGCAGGAGGGTATCCAAGGACTTGGAACTCCACAGAATCCTGGTATCTGAGATTACAAACTCTCCCTGGTATTCGGAAAGAATCAGCATGAGTGGAAAACCTTAACATGGGGACTTCTGCCTTGCAAAAAACTTTTCTGATTCATAGCCACTCTTCTGTTGAGGTTTCCCACTAATAGGAGCAGCAGCACTGAAGGTGGTCTTACTGGCTGAGATGCTTAGTAATAAGGCAATCTGTGGGGAGCAGCTAATGATAATTAGCCTGGTGCTCTCCTCTGGAGATGCTCAACTGCATACATTTCCATGGGTGGAGGAAAAATTTAACATAGCCGAAAGATGGCCATCACTCATTCACTCCAATGGAAGCAATTGCTGTGCATGTTACTTCACCATAGACATGTGTGTGTGTGTGTGTGTGTGTGTGTGTGTGTGTGTGTGTGTATGTATGTAAGTATGTGTGCTTGTCTGTAGGGGCATGATCGAAGCTGGATGAACTTGAGTGTGTATGTGTGGATATGTGCTTGCACGCGCGCATGTGTGTTTCTTTCCCTGAGTGGTAGCGCTAGGGGCTTAGGTAAGGAAGTGACTTTGTGTCTGTGTGCCTGTCTGTTTGTTGGAGTGTACATGTGAATGAATCTGTGAGTGTTTCCATATGTCACATCAAGTATGCGGGAGAAGGGGTTGTTTAATGTTTGTGTGCGTGCGTGCGTGCGTGTGTGTGTGTGTGTGTGTGTGTGTGTGTGTGTGTGTGTATACTTGCATGTGTGTGCATGGGTGTTTGAAAATAAGTGTGTGAGTGTAGGGGGTGCCTTTGACATCAAGATGCATGGTCCACTAGGGTAAATACTACTGCTGTCACTGGTCTCAGAGCACTGTGTTAAAAAGTATGATTCAGAGATATTAATAATGTGGTCTTCCACACTGCAGTCATTGCTGTCTCTGAATCGCATTTTCTCTTGGTCATGTATGTTGACCTACCTGTGATACACAATTTACGTGAGTTCTGAGATTTTTTCTGAATCCTAAGGTCTATTGGAGGAGAGTAGTACCTATCTGTACTCTTGCATATCATACATATACACACACACACACACACACACACACACACACACACACATATATATATATATATATATATATATATATATATATATATATATACCAGTAATACAAAATATTGATAGATACATTACTCAGTTCCATCTAAAATTAGTACTTATTATAAGGAGAAGGAAAGCATTCATTTCTTTCAAAAATATCTATCTGGATATCTGTCTGTGATTCCTTGCATGTATGTTTGGTAAATAAAACATACCAACATAGGGTTTCAACAGTCAAGCTTCTTGAAAACCAGTAGGTCATAGACTTGACATTCTGTACATATAAACCTATAAAACCATTGTCTGAGGAGAACAGTTCTCAAATGGGCTTCCACTATGACTTGCAGAGTTATGTCTAGATGAAGTTATAAACAAACAAAGCCTGTCATAGTTTTGTCCATAGGTAAAACATAAGATAAAGTATTTGCACACTCAGCTGCACCCCACTTGAGAGAGTTTGCCCCATATCTACTTATTTTAAATACACACACACACACACACACACACACACACACACACACACACACACACACACACACACACACACACACACACACACACACACACACACACACACACACACACACACACACACACACACACACACACACACACACACACACACTAACTTTGTACTTCACAACTGTGTAGAAAGGTGAAAAGTACAAAAAACTGTGTCTCCCTTCCAGCACTGTAAAAGAAACAATGCCAGCAAGGAGTTTCTGTGACAAACTGTGATGAATGAGGTGCATCTCATCCAGTTGTACATCCTTGTCCACTTTACACTCATAGCCGGCCTTAGGCATAGGCCAACTAGGCGGCTGCCTAGGGCGCCACTCTACTAGGGGTGCTTTTCTAGGATTTATTTGGTCTAGGTAGACCAGGATGGGGGCAGCAGGTGGTGTGGTGGTGGTGGGGGGCGCCATGGAGTTCTTTTGTCTAGGGCACCAGTTGACCTAAGTCCGCTCCTACACCTAACCACTAGTAGGGAAGCCATTACATGGCTTACATATAGAAAGAACAGAAAGAGGCATTTTGCACACACTGTAGGCAGGTGAGATTTACCTCACTAAGCATTGAGAAAAGGACATTACAACAATTAATGAGAGTTTGTTTGTTTGTGTCTTTCGGCTTTTCCCGGTTAGGGGTCACCACAGTGGAACTCCGGTCCGCTAATGATTGGCAGTAGATTTTTACGTACTGGCTTACTGGGCCTAACGCACAACCTTCAACGAAGGAACACCCATTCACGCATGTCACTACACAGAAGATGCTCTAACTGAGAGGCGACAACTCTACCGCAGCACCACCACCGCAAAACAACAATTAATGAGAGTAAGAATGAAAAAAAAATGAGATGACATGACAAATCTGGGTACTTGACTCTGGTGATGCTTCTCAGAGAGAAAAAAGTTATGATGGTGGCTGACAGCAGATCTTTAAAGGACGGATCATTGCCATAAGCAATGCCGGGATTCCACTCTTTTTGGGAAATACACAAAAGGCACTCGTCCAGCATAAACCAGTGAGAAAAAAAAAAACAAACATATCCCCAACTCACTGGCTACCCTCATTCACATCGCACTACAGTTTTATTTTGATTTATGGCATAAGACCCTTCAAAATAATTCCAGTCAGACCTTAAATGTGACAACTTGTATTCTTATAAAACTTACAGGATGCGCAAACCATTTAATACCTTATTTTCTCAAAAAGTTGCTATTTTTAAATCTCTTATTTTGGCCTCCATTACAGGAGGTTTAAGGTATCACACACTGAAAACTCCATCTTGGATGGGATTTTCTTGTAGTATTTATTTCAGTGTTATCCAACTCTCTCTCTCTCTCTCGGTAAATCAAACATATTACTTAACTTTCCTTTAACAATGATTTTGCCTCTGAAATAACAATATTAAATAAAACAACAGAAGAAAATCAACGTGTCCATGACCAAGCTTTTATTCTGGCAAAAAAGTGATCAAATACTTTGCTGTAATTATGGGTTATCCTGCAAAATATCACATTTCCATAAAATAAGTTCCATTTGGAACGATAATAACCCTACATAACAGCCTTCTGTTATGCTCAGAAAAGGGTATTTTAACTCATATAGTACTGTATAACTGATGTACTTTTTCAAATATTCTAAGAGGATTTAGGCAGGCGTCACCATTTAGTTTAACAGTATTGTGTTTTTACCACTAGAAACACATTTAAGGGTGAGCTTACGGTTTTGTATATGCAGTGGAATCATTTGCTTTGAAAAGAGTTTAGTGCAAAACATTTATAAGGCAATGCTCTTAACATTTATGAATTTCAGTAAGTTAACTGAATTTCTTTTTCCATAAAATCTTTTTTAACTCTTTTTCTCAAATTTGTTACGTCATATGTGTACTTCCTTGACTTCTAGGTCAACTTGAAATATTACTTAAATTTTGGGTAGGAGGCAAAACGGCTCATGTGCTCTCTCTTGTGGCAAATCTTAGCCATTGCAGACCTATTCTCAGATCAGACTGTTCTGAAAAGCTGGCACATAAATAAATGACTGCACACTTGGCTTCACCCATAGTTCTCTGTTTCCACTTTTCAAGCTCTGCTGACTCCACCTTCAGTACTGATTTCTTCTGCAAACAGGAAGTATTTGTTTGTTTTTTTAAGCCACATTACAAGGGAAGTGTTTTGGGTTGTAGAACCTGTTTACTGGACATCTAGGCTATTATTTCTTTATATCTTCCTTTCTCAGCAAAATACATGCAAGATGGCTGAAGATTTTGATTTTTTTAACTCTGCAACTGGGATTAGTGCTGCTGGAGAAGTGGACCCAGCTGCAGCTTTTCTAGCCCAACAGGAAAGTGAGATTGCTGGGATTGAAAGTGATGATGTGGGTTTTGGGTTTGGAGTCACAGAAAAAGAAGGAGGATTCCTACAGCATCAGGACAGCTATGGTAAGTGATTTTTTATGAATGTGAAGTCTGACCACGTAGCTTTGTTGGAAAATGGTCACCCATCCAGAACTGACTAGAACAGTCTGGAAATCATTTACTTGGTTTTATTTTGTCATATGTGCGTATATATAAATATGAATTACTTTACTTACTCCCAAGTGTACTGCCCAGAAAGTCACGTTCTGCCTGAAGTAAAAGTAGTGTATAAATACTGTTCATTACATTGTATTCCTGCAGTGTTGGTGACATTTTGTGTGTGTGTGTGTGTGTGTGTGTGTGTGTGTGTGTGTGGGGGGGGGGGGGTGCTGATTTTGTAAAGAAGGGATTGATAGTAACTGACAGCTGATATCAAATAGTGAATTAAATGTGTGGGGTTGTGTTTTTTTTTTTTGTTACAACACACATTGATCAGTATTTCAAAAAGGTAGCAAGACTAATTTGATTAAAATGATATAATAACTGTTTTTATTTAGGCGAACAGTAAATTGTAAACACTTGGTTAAAGGCAGCTAATATTTTATTTTATATTTGTTTACTGGGGTAGCCCACTAATAACAACTGACGATTTGCAGGTACTGCCCTGATTAAGTAATTTATGAAGAAGAAAAGTGTGGAACACAGAGGCAGTAATCTGTACCAATAAAAAAAATAACATAAATTAATATGCAACAAAACTGTTTTTATTTAGGTGAACAGTAAATTGTAAACACTTGGTTAAAGGCAGCTAATATTTTATTTTATATTTGTTTACTGGGGTAGCCCACTAATAACAACTGACGATTTGCAGATACTGCCCTGATTAAGTAATTTATGAAGAAGAAAAATGTGGAACACAGAGGTAGTAATCTGTACCTATCAAAAAAAATTAACATAAATTAACAATATGTAACAAAATCCAAACAGTAGCAAGTAATACATTAATTCAGTTAGATGAGATTTATTAGTAGATCAGTTTATAAGAGCTAGAGTTCTTTTTGCATCCAGTTTTGTACATTTACACAAGAAATGCTTAAGTATGGCAATGGCTGCACTAAAAGTGAAGCAAATTCCTTAGCTAAAATAGCCCACCAAGTTACTATGCCCCACTAGAATAAAATGTAGAAAGGTTACTGTAAACTGTTTGCAATATGACTCGGACAGAGGGTGGCACGTTTGCAGAATTTTTACACCATGGTTAAGGACTGCAATTATTTATTTTTTTCTGCTCTAAGAGTCTGGAATACTTGTGGTTGTCATGTGAGCAACAGAAATGATTTTTTTTTTTGTTATGGTTCCTTAACCTCCCCTCTCTGATGAAATACTGTGTTATGAAATTGTTCCGAGACATACATGTTGTCTCTCCAGTTAAGGACGTTGTTGACATACTCTTTACTGCAGCTGAAGAATTCCCACCTGCTCAAGTCTATAGACTAATCAATACTAGGAAATGCTGCTTTAAGGGAAGAGACTCTCTCTTCCCTCTGAGGAAAGATAACATACTGTTCATTAGCCCTTAAGGCCATTCCTTTGATTGGCTGCTGTTCATTCTGTGGTCACTAACAGTACATATAGCCACACTACCACTGCAACAGTGAGTCAGTTTTATTTGATAACCAATTTGACAGTTAGTTAAGCTCCTTTCTAGATGTATTAGGTTAGTCACCTTTCAAAATCTGAACAGGGCCTATGAGGGCTCAAGTAACATGTAGATCTATCCAGTGTTCTGAAACCTGAGAAAAGTCTTAATGAGACCTGTAGATATACCATGCTGTATGTTTATATGTGCATCACAGACTCTGTAGTGTTGTTAAACAATGTAATCCTTTTTGCATTCCAGATGTAAGGACTACAAAGCTAAGTACTTGCATCTTCACAAAACTTGTCGCTGCAAATTTCACAGCTTTTCTTCATAGCTGTAGTGGCCTGTTAGATTTTTTTTCATTAGAGTCCTGTGATGTAGTTATAGAGATGGAAAAAAGTAGGTCCTTATTTATGCTGTGGATTCCCCTGAGGGCCCCAAGAAACGTTTTTGAAAAAAATTCTCATAACATTTAGAAATGTAGCTGTTGTACAGTGGCATTCTGATCTTGCAATCCCACCAACTGTTCCTTGAAAGGATATTGCAGTGGCTGTGTGATTACAAACTTCTGCCATGATAAATATGTGTCTTTAGACTGAAAATTCTGATTGGTGCACTTATTTTCCCCTGCTCTAAATGCATATTTTGAATACTGTTGTGTCGGGCATGCAGCTTTTGTTTCTTTAAATGTTTTCCCCATTTTACTCTTACTAGCTACCTATTCTGATTTCACATCTCTATCCACTTTTGGTTGACCATGAAAGCATCTATGGGTCATAATGGCCATCATTTTGGTGAGTTCCTTGGTCATCACCGAAACCCAAGTTGTAGTCCATCCATAGCTAAAATATTTTTCTGCCTTAAGGCTAGTGTTTGAAACTGAGGAGAAGGAGCTGGTGATATGTACAAGGATTTGCCAAGGGTATACTGTTGCATACAGAAGGCTCAGTACTGGGCCAATTGAGCATTTTGCCTTTTTGTCTTGCTAACTTCCCCTGTCCACACACACTTCACTAGTACATCTTGAGCGTTCTTATTTATTTTGAGGATGTTCGTGTTTACAAAACCTTTTCACTTGTACTGAGCATGGTACGTTTTTGTGTTACTTATCAAAGTTGTGTGTTTGTGTTCACAATAACTTGGGTGTTGAACCTGTACATTACCAGCTGTGAAGCATGCTTCATATTTTTGCTGTTTGATGGGCAGTAAGTGCTGCCTTCCCACATATAGCTGCTTCTAAGGGGGACAGAAGAGCTCCTTTGCATATCCAGCCACCATCAGTGGAGATAGGCTGTGTATTGTTCTGCCTCCTCAGCAACCCAAGCAATGCCTCTCCTCTATTCCCAGTTAGGGCAACACCCCCTTATGTCTCCCCAGCATGTATTCTTCCCTTGCCACACCTCAGAAGTCTGAGCCACTAATCAAACCAGGATCATTTGGGCTTTATCTGTCTGTGTCACAGTGTGGCTATACAAAATCAGTAAGTTAAATGTTTATCATATGGATCACTGTTGTAGAAGTGTGGACTACTGGTCTTCTGCCAAAAAAGGTGTGACCTCTGGCTAGATTTCCAGAACTTTGAATCCTTCCACCATTACTGGATGGATGTTCATATCCATGGGACATCAGCATGTTCCCAGCATAAAGTGGGCATTACCTTTTGCCATTTTCACTTCTTTTTTGCTACAGTATGATTCACAAGACTTATATGCATAGCATCATCAGTCTGGTATTTCTGTGTATTGCAGAGCTGGTAGAGGAGTACTCCTTTGGGGAACACTTTTTTGACAATTACAGGTAAATAACTTTGTATTACTTAAGGTTTTAGGTTAGATGACCATCATGTGTTTAGGGCATGTCCCCCCTCAGAAAACGTTAACAAGTGTGTATGTGATGGAGAAATCCCTTACAAAATAATTACACCTATTATGTGTTCAGTTCAGCACCAGAACACAACATCTTCAGTTGTAATATTTATGCTGTTTTTATCAGAAAGAGGTGGAGGGAGCTTCTCCTCTAGGATTGTCTAGAAAAGAGGCTTGAGGTCTTGGTTTATGTGATTACCATGTCCTCTGTCATTTCTTTGCTAGGAGTGGGTGTTCCCTAAAACAAAAAATTGCTCAAAAGAGAAGAAATAGATAGAGACTGGAAGTAATGCTTTAGCCCTAGAGCATCTTCTTAGGTTTGAAGTCAGTAGGGCTAAAGAGGCATTTTTATAGCCTTGGGCCCAGGCAAGTGCATTTTCACAAGTCTCTGTTATTGCGCCTCAGGATGCCAGCATACCATTGGAATCTAGTTCATCCTCTTGAGCCTAAAGTCTTACACAAGAGATCAGTCTGGATAGCCTCCTGCAGGGATCTAAGTCTTTTATGCCCAGTTTGTTACTGTTTAAAGGAGAAAACAAGGCTTCCTTTTTCCATCTCCATGAAGTCACCCACACTCAGAAGGTGAAGGCTAGGAATGCCAGTCTATGAACCCAGACCTCTGAGGCAGTCACCCTATTGAAGAGCGCACACATATATCCAGTCATATGTCAGCCCTCTTGCAGGCCCCTGTATCTAAGGCAGCAGGTGTGTACTTGTCACCTTTTCGGGACTGGTTTCAGTCAGCTCAGGATTTCATGCATTGTGTTTGGAACTTGCTGTTGCCATAGTACCAGCCATCTGTTGGGCATCTTCTCCATAAAAATGAAGAGAAGCCATCTACCAGGGAGTCAGATTCTGAGAAGGAGGACCTGATCTACGTTTCCCTCTTCACTTTGACATATATGTCAACTATACCATGTCTTCTGCTTTTTTTCAACAGAGTGCCCATCATTTGGGAACACCTTACATAAAATGAGTGATCATTCAAGTGGGAGGCAAAAGAAGGTCTCAGATGCCTAGAAACATTACTATGATCTTCTGGGTTTGAATGCTTCTAAACCAGTTGCTATTCATCCCGTCTTAAAGGCTTTGCAGGATGCATTTGTAGTTGCATCTGTGGAACAAGACTCCAACCTCCTTCCCTGAAGAAACTTGACCATTTTTATAGCATCCAGGATTCTCAGAAATATTTGTACAGAAAACCTATAGAAGATCCAGTGTCAGTGTCCCTGCATCCCAGAAATGAGTCAAAACTGGTTCCAGACCTAACACACTTCCCAGTGAGCAGGCAAGCTTGATATTTATTCAGTTATTTATACTTTGATGACCACATTAGTCCTACTGGGTCAATGACCTCTTTTCAGGGGAGACCAAAGGTTGTATTCATACTGACTAAGGGAAATTTGGCCAGGGAACTTCTACCTTTTACCTATATACTGTAGTGGGTTGAAGGCTGGCTGTAGTATGGAGAATGATGGTGATGCTATATTGGTAACAGTGGTTGCTTATCCTGTTATTGAAGAAGTAGAAGAAGTAGTCTTCATTATAACTCTAACTACTGATGGATTACCTTAGGAAAATTTGAAGCAATTTTTTTTTTTTCTGGAGGTTGAACCCTGTGATAAAAATGCGGAAGCATAGACTCAAATTATGGATAAGGTTAATACTAACAACTGCAAAAATTAGGAAGTGATGTCTGATATGTGGAAACGTAAGGCGATGACTGAAAGGTTCATTTTGGAATCAAACTCTGAACTGCAAACAGGAGAAAAACATGGTGGTGTTCAATTACATGCTTCACCCATTAAAAAAAAAAGACAGCCATCACCAAACATTGCTTCTTTTGGTGAGAAATATTTACCAGTTAATATGTATTTCAGCAAAGAATACTGAACCTATAAATAGGTGTGATATATGGGACAATTTGGTGGAACGGTCAGGTGTTAAAGTGCAAGATGTAAAAACCTTTGTCCATGCTGGTAAATTTTGCAAACTGACTTTTGAAGAACTTTTCTTGCAAACTGAGACATTGCAAAACTGTAACGGGGAATACAATGTTACATTTGGTGTTAATGTTCCTAAAAAATAAATAAATAAAAAAAGACTCTTGTACAGTTTCTCTCAGCTGAAATTACTCCTGATGCTATTCATATTTATTTTTCTAAGCATTGCAAAGTTGTACGTGAAGTTAAAAAATTGTATGACTAGCATGGTCTCTGGGATAGTGCTTGGGAAGCCATTGTTACTGTATAAGAAAATAATGATACTTTATGTCATATTCCTGCTGTGATTCACAATAACTGATATAAGGCTAATGTGACATATAAAGGTCAGCCAAAATAATGTGATTTTTTTTTTGTGGGTCTTACTTGCATTTAATAAGTGCACATGGCAAGAAAAAATAGTCAGTGTGGGGAGGTTGGTCATACTGTGAAAACACTGTAGTATTTTGTATGAAATATAAAATTCAAGAGCTTTTCCGATTTACATTTTCCTGATTTAAAAGATATTAAAAAAAAAAAAGAGGTAGACATTTTTAAATGGGTACATTCTAATGGGCTTTCTAATGATGCAGTATTGCCTAATAATGGAGTTAAATCAGTTTATGTGCTAGTGTTAGAGATTCTGATGATAAGAAAATAATTAAGTATGGAGATGAAATGGGTGCTGATGGTGGTGGGAATTATAATGAGCAGCCTGCCTCAACTGGAAAAATGGTACGCAAAAGGAAAATAAAACAAGGTAATTAAAAAATAAATAAAGCAAGGTAAGAGACAGAGTAAAGGAATGACTCTATTTTTTGTACCCTAAATGACAACAGTATCTTAAACAATGAGAAGACTACATGTATTAGGCTTTTGTCCCATTACAAAAGCAGATTTTATTGGTTTTGTTGATATAATATGTTTAGATTTACTTAACAGGGTCATAGGTTTATAGATTAGTGCTAGGCTAACTGTGCCTGTGGGCTATTTTAAGCCTAGCCAACTATCCCATGTGAGGATCAAATCATGCACCTTGTTTCTGTAAGGTAAACACCTTAACCTTTATGTTAACCTCCCATCCCTAAATAGAAACAAATGGCATATACATGGGGGAGTGATATGATACAGTTTTTTGACCATGATTTCTGTAGTGGGATTTGCCTTACTATATAAATCCTGTTATTTTTCGCTGGTTAGTATTATAGGCATTCCTAGAAGGCTTTTGATTTGTGACTTTTCTATGAACATAGGCCCTGCTTGGGTGATGTGTACTTAAGTTCATAATGCCTTGAAAAGCAGAAGTGTTTTTATGTATTATTACCTTATGTGACTGTTAATACTGATATTGTTCTAACAGGTGATTTAAACTGTCACTTAAGGAAAATTAATGGTAAAGCTTGATGTTAAACTCTTTGGTGATATTCTTAAATATGGACATTTTTAGTGTTAGGGCCAAGTATAGGTTATGCTTACAAAAGAAGGACGCTATAAATGCTGAAAACTGAAATTTATTATTTTGCTTTTTCTGATAACCTTTAATTAATATAAAGTGAGAAATTGGTAGTGTATTTTACTGATCATAATTTAATTCTGTTTGTGATTTAAAAAAATACTTAAATATTTCTGATGGAAACAGGTTTAAAGAAGTGTAATGAATACACACTTCAGAGTGGCAAGCATAATTTGAACTTTTGCGGAAACTGTTAATATGTTACATTTTTATTCTTCTTGGACATCTTCATGGATCCAAATGGAGAGATGGTAAGTCATCACGCAAGGGGTAGTATTGCTGAAATTGAATTCATCCTCAAGTCTTGGTGAGTACCTTCACAAGGTGGACTGTGTTTTCACAAAATCTCACCAAGACGACACTGATATATACACTGTATTTGTATAGCATGTATCATGGGCAGAAGTATGTTAAAAATTAAAAAAAGATAGCTGGGTGCAAAAGACCCAGGATAAAAAAGTGCCCAATTCTGGTAGGCACATTGGTGCCAGAACTGGAAAAGATGACAGTGTAGAATCCTCAAAATACAGAAACATTCCTACAATTTGGCCAAGCCCAGGGGAGGATGCCCCCACTGTTGTAGAAGGAATTAGTAGTCCACAAAAAATCACAAAAACTGATGGGCCAAAGAAGAGCCATAAAGACAATAAAGTGGACTATTGAGGATAAGAAAGAAATTGTGTATTGTTACTATTATGCAAAAAGCTCAGCATTTCCAGACACAATATATACAAAATGATTGAGCGAAATTAGAGGAAAGATAAATACTTCCATAAGAAAAACTGTCAGAAGCTTCAAATAAAAATCTGTATTCATTAATACGATTTGATCTGTTTGGAAAAAGAAGCATATGAGGAAGTACAAAAATATAAACAACAAAACCTAGAGATTTTTGAAAAGTATAAAAAAGAAGTATGGACATGGGAAAGAAAGAGAGTTCTGATATGGTGGAATATTCATGCAAAGGAGAAAGCCAAATTAATCCGTATAAAGAAGGCAGCCTTACAGATATTTGAAGAGAAATACAGGTAAAGGCTTCCAGATATCGAAAATTTCACAGTAAAAAATATCACAAACGGGGAATGTATAAAAGAAGATTAGTAAAGTAGAAGTTAAAAAAAATAGAAGTTGAAGTTATGGAGTACTTGCGAAGTGAAGGATTTGGTATAGAAGGTCTAACACAGGTTACATCACAGCATGCTGGAGTGAGTCCCCAAAGTAAGGAGAAGCAGGAAGATCTTGGGACATCTGAAGAAGAAATATGGACACAGGAAAGAAAAAGAGATTTAATATGGTGTAATATTTATGCAAAGGAGAAATTAATCTAACCAATACAAAAAGAGCAGCACCAAATATATTTGAAGAGAAATACAGGCAAAGGAATCCGGACATGGAAAATTTTATATACAAAAACCTAAGAAGACCAAGAGGAAAAGTAGAAAAGGAGATTAGTAATGGAGAAGTTAAAGAAATAGAAACTGAGGTTATGGAGTACCTGCGAAGTGAAGGATTCCATGTAGAAAATCTAATTCAGGAAGCACCACAACAGGATAAAGCAGTGGAAATCCAAATTAAGGGGGAAACCAGTGGAACAGGAAGCAGTTGTTCAGGTGCCATATGAACATATTTTGGAGCCTTCCACAGGAAAGCAGTATAAACATTCACTTGAAGCTGGATAGCAAGGGAAGGAACAGGAATCTGTGGAAACTCTGATGCAGTCAGTGTTGAGGAGTGATAGCCCAGTGAGTTTCCATATGACAGCAATGGATGGCACATAAGGAAATTGAAGAGAATGTGCTCAGGAAGATGCTGTAGAACTTTCTGTAGAATGCCTGCAGGAAATGGAAAACAAAATAATGTGTTCTCAGTTTACAAGAAAATGAGTTAAGAGAAGAGTTGCTTGATTTAATAGACATAGACATATTAAGATCAATGAAAGAAATAGACCGCAGAAAGTCAATAAAACTCAAAAAGTCAGAAGTTTGATAAAACAAATGAACACAGTAATTAGGACTGTCCACAAAGATCCATGCAATGTAACAGGAATAAACAGGATATATTATTGTGCAGCTAAATTAATTGATAAAGTTCTACCACAAGAACACAAGGTAGTGAGGGAAAGGAAGGGGGAAAACGGAACACCATCATGGAAGTATTGAATAGAGAAAACTATAAAGCAATTAAGACAAGAAGTCTAACTGTTAGAGGAGTATAGAAAAGGGAACAGATCAACAAAAATACTAAGAAACGTAGATGTGATAAAAGCAATGTGCAGTATTAGAACAGATCAGGATCAATCATGTAGTATCGCAAGTAACAAACTAAAAATCTCAGCACAGGCAGGAAAAACTTAGAATATAAACAGAAAAATATAAAGGAAAAGGAAAAATAAGCAATTTATTGATGACCCAAAAAAGTTTTATAGAGAATTAGGAAACAAAGTAAAAGGAATTAAAAGACCGCCAAAAAAAAGAAGAAATAGATAATTTTGGAGAAGTATTTATGAATATCCTGTGGAACATAACAAAGATGCTAAATGGATAGAAGTAAAAGAAAGAATAAGAAGTTTAAAGGTACAGGATATGAAATGGGATGAAATAACAGCTGGAGAGATTGAAACAAAGTTAAGAAAAGCCAGTAATTGAAAAAACCTAGACACAGGTGCAGTACCAAACTTTTGGCTAAAAGTATTAACATCTTTGCACGAAGATTTAGCCATGAGT
Source organism: Protopterus annectens (assembly GCF_019279795.1). Classification (NCBI taxonomy): domain Eukaryota; kingdom Metazoa; phylum Chordata; order Ceratodontiformes; family Protopteridae; genus Protopterus; species Protopterus annectens. The sequence continues at coordinate 1,590,628,509 of NC_056733.1, forward strand.
AAGAACTATATGTGCACCCTGAACAGACACCAACCTGGCTAACAACAGGAAAAACAATGCTCCTACTTGAGTAAACCTGCAAACTGCCCTAAAAATTACAGACCAATAACTTGCCTTCCGACGACATATAAGCTATACATGGGAATTGATGCTAACAGAGTTTATAGCCATTTAGAAGAAAACTCATTTATGGCAGTAGAACAAAGGGGCAATAAAAGAAAGTCATATGCAACAAAGGATCATTTGTTGTTAAATAAAGTCATAGTGGAGAACTGTAAAACGGGGAAGAATCTAAGTATGACATGGATTGACTACAAAAAAAGCATTTGATAGCATTCCACATTCATGGATAAAAGAGTGCTTAAAAATTTATATGATACACCCTACACTAATCGACTACATTACAGTGACCATGAAACAGTGGTATACCACTTTGCAATTAAGCCATGATAAAGGACAAATTATTATCCTAGGGAAAAAAATTCAAAGGGGGATATTCCAGGGTAACTGTCTATCACCGCTGCTATTCTGCCTTGCCCATAACCCATTAAATTGTCTACTTAACAGCTTAGGCCATGGCTATAATTTGCCTCCTAGAAAACAACAAAGTGCAAAGACTTCTCATCTTCTCTTTGTTGATGATTTAAAACTGTATAACTCATCAGATGAGGAACTGAAAGCACAACTGCAAGTTGTCAAAATGTTTTCAGATGATATAAGAATGTCATGTGGTCTTGCTAAATGTGCAAAGTCAACCTTTAAAGCAGGGAAACTGCAACACTAGGAAAGCATCAGTTTGGGACAAGAATGTGGTATAAAAGAATTTGAGCAAGAGAAAGTATATAAATATTTGGGAATTGATGAAGGATCAACAATAAATCATGAACAAATGCAAATAAAACTTAGGAGGGAATACTTTAGAAGACTTAAATTAATCCTGAAAACAAAGTCCAAGCTATAAACCAATTTGCTCTTCCTGTCCTAACTTACAGTTTTGGACTGAATGACTGGCCCCAAAACGTGTTGGATAGATTAGATAGGAAAACAGGAAGGATGCTTCATGCTCACCAAATGATTTGTAAAAATCAGTGCATACCAAGACTATATTTTCCCCATTCTGAAGGAGGGATGGCCCTCCTTGAAATTGATTACATGTATAGATCTGCAGTCGTGGGACTCCACACATGTCTGCTTATCTCACAAGATCCAAACGCAGTGAAAGTTTTGAAACATGAGGAGAATAAATCTAAGATGACTTCTCTGCTTCATCTACCAGAAGCATATTGGTGTCAAGCAGGAATGGAAATCAACTCAGAAGTAGATAAAAATCAGGCAGCAACTGAATGTGCCAAAAAACAAAAGAAAGAATATAAGGTGAAGGACCAGATGAGAAGGCAAGAAATGTGGAAAATATAGTTGCAAGTATAGAAAAGTTCTGGAAGAACCTCTTGTTGATCAGAAATGAATGCAGGAATGGTTAAGGAGAGGCAAACTCAAACGAAGAGATAAAAGGTTAATATTGGCGGCCCAAGATAGTGGGCTGGGTACACGTTGGTTTACAAAGTCCATTGAATATGTGGGAGAAACAGACAAATGTAGGTTTTGTAAAACTGAATTGGAAACAGTCACACACCTCGCTGCTGGTTGTGACATACTAATGGAAGAAGGACTGCATACTGAAAGGCATAGTAATATGCAAGATGGTTGCACTGGAGATTGTGCAAACATTATGATATTGAAGTGGCTGAAAAAACACTGAAAATGTGAGCCACAAAGTATCATAGAAAATGATGTTTACATCACATGGGATCATCCATTACCAACAGTTCAAAAGATAGATGCTAGAAAACCGGATATAGTGGTCCGTGAAAAGAAGACAAAACTAGCATTGATCATAGAAATTGCCCTACCCAGTGACTACAGTGTCTTCCCTACAGGGAGACACAAAGTCATAAAATATCAGGATTTGCAGGCAGAAATTAGAGCAATATGGAAAAAAAGATACCCAGACATTCCCAATAGCAGGAGGAGCAATGGGACATATAAAAAATAATCTATAATCTTATTTAGATATGTTACCAATGCATGTAACTCTGTATGGATTGCAGAAGGAGTCATTACTGGGCACATTACAGGTGCTGTGAAGAGTGCTTCTGGGTGACATCAAAGACTGAAACAGTACTAATTTCATGAACTTTAATTGTACTTTGACTTAGGAATGGGGTCCATTCTTGTTGTGGTATTAGAAACCCAAAAGATTTGTTGAAATTAAACAAGACAGAAGTATAAAGATGTTTTTGAAAAGCTAGTGTCGAAATAAACAAAAATGCTGTAATAACATTATCAAATCATATACTCAAGCAGTTCATTATTCTGATTTGAATGAAGCCACAAAGCTTGACAAATTACCTTATATACTTAATAATGAAAGATTCAATTGCTTTACAAACAAAAATACATTGTGCAAAGTACTAAGAAAGCAATACCACCATTTTAGTAAGGTTGATAAAAAAGATTTTTTATTTAATATCTAAATTGAAACAACCTGATGGAATTGTCATTGTATATCAGATAAACAATATAAAATATATACTGACGTTTCTAGAAATTATGTATAAAGGCAATCCTGTATGTAAAAGCAATTGGTGTATGGAGACATTGTCAATTGAGGAAAATGATGTTTAGAGTAAACTGATTTATGTTAGAAGAATTACAGTGTAGTCTTGTTTCATTACCTAAGTATTCCTCCTCAGGTCCAGACAGTCTACATACAGTTTTTATAAAACAATGAGTAAAAAAAAGAATGTTTTTCTTTATGTTTTAAATGAGTGGTTAAATTAAGGAATATTATCTGACGGTTTTCTTAAATTTATTTATAAAAAAGGAGATGTTAAATGTATTTGGAGACCACTCACGCTCAATAATAATTAAATTTTTTTTTGCTGCATCCTACACCATGGATAAAAAAAAGTCTTCCTTAAAATATTGTATATAGGTATACGGTAGTATTAAAGGAAAGTCAGTACAGGATATTTTGGGGGCCGCCATGGTGCAGCGGTTAGCGTTGTTGCCAGACAGCAAGAGGTTCTCCGGTTTGATCCTCTGCTGGGGTGCCTTCTGTGTGGAGTCTGCATGTCCTCTCTGTGGTCGCGTGGGTTTTCTCCGGGTGCTCCGGTTTCCTCCCACATCCCAAAGACATGCTGTAGGTGGATTGGACACTCTAAACTGACCCTAGGCATGAGTGCATGCGTGTGTGTGCCTTCCGTGGAAGGTTGGGCGCCGGGCTGGCAACTCGACACTGTAAAACTCTACTGCCAGTCATGAGCGGACAGGTGATCTGCTGTGGCGACTCCTAACCGGGAAAAAGACGTAGAAGAAGTACAGGATATTCTGCTTCTACATGAGATAATGCATATTGTGAATACTACACATTCTGAAGGTTTGCCTTTTAGCTGTGATATTTAAAAGGCATTTGTTACTATTGCACATGATGCTATTTGTGGTAGGAAAAGTACTTCATAACATTTAGAATAATTTCTGGGTTCGTCCTTTAGTAAATGGTTGGGTTAGTAAACAAATATTGATTAAAAGAATATTAATTAAAAGAGAAGTTAAACAGGAATGCCCTTTAAGTAGGTTAATCTTTAGACTAGTTTTATCTAGTCTATTATCTTGCTGTATTCATCAGTTTGACTATGTATAAATGGAAATAGTACATATCTACTTATATATTTAATGCATGCAGATGATTTTAATCCATCAATCCACAACCCCTTTTTCCCATTTTTTGCACATGGGGTCAGGGTAGTTGATTCTTTGCTATGGTTGGCTTTTTTTTCTCCTTTTATCTCAGTGATCTTGGTTTATTTTTAATTTACAAAGGTTATGATAGCTCTTTTACGTTTAAAATGTACCTGTTACAATGGATAATATTAGTATTTTGGGTATACTCCATGGAAATTAATTAGCAGATAATTTGTGTAATTGTATTCTTAATAAAATGAAAACAATATTATATAATTGACATTCCTTTAAGTTTGCATTTCAAAAAAGTTTGATGTTCTTAGTGTTTCAGTGTTGCAGTCATCACCTGTGGGTTATCCCTGCTGTGGTAGCCCTCGGCTGGCCCGAATACCAATGTCAATGTTTTTGTGTGCTGGCTGCTGTCGCCTGTAGTCTGACGTCAAGTCGTCAGTACTATAAAGCAAGGCACCTGATGTCATTACATCAGTCTTTCTTTCCGTGGAGCCCGTAGCAGAAGCAGTTCGCACAAGTGCCAGTCTGTTGCTACCAGAAGTCGAATTTCAGCAGAAAATGTCTAAAGCTAAGTACCCCGTTGGGGACACTTTTTTCTTGCTCTAACCGATGTCTGAAAAAGTCAACAATTGCCTCACCTGTGCAAAGCAGATCCCACACCGAGACTTTCATTCTTACTGCATCACTTGTTTAGGCCCAGACCACAACGTCCCTCATTGCCGGTTCTGTGTCCTCTTTAATGCGAGAACCATTCGCCATACAGCTCTTTTTGTAGACAATTATTTTCGTATTCAGCAGACATTCTGAAAAAATGTAAAGATAGAGACAGGCCACACAAGGCTAAGCCTTCTGACGACGCTACTGCTAAGCAAGTCATCAGTTCTCCAGAATTCAGTGAGGCACTTTCACAGCCCCTGATGCCCGATTCGCTTTCTACGCAGGCCTCTACCAAGACCCTTTCGGAGTCCTGTATGCCACAGAACTCCATTTCCGAGCGTTTGCTATGGGTCTGGAGCTGCGACTCAGGCACTGGCTTCCAAGGAGGCCATTTGCACTACCGATTCTAGACAAAAATTGACGTCTTCTCTTCCGACTACCGTTTCCCAGAGACCAACAGATTCTCTCAGGCTTCGAAGCCAGGCCACTTCTAGGAAATCTGCTTCTAGCCTCCATCTTACTACTGCTCCCCCACCCCAAACTCAAATGCTTAAAGTGGCGGAGGATCTCATCTCCCTTATCCGAGGTACTCAAGCCCCACTCTAAAAAGGAAAAGGCTTCTTTCTCCAGAAATTATGACAGACCAAGAGACTGAGGAATCTGATTATTCTGCCTTTGAAGAGGAACAACAGCCCTTGACTGTTTATGAGGATTCAGATGCAGAGGAATCCATCCCCTCTGCCTCCCCTCCAGAGGACCTCTCCTTCGGGGAAACCCTTCACTCCCTCGGAACATTTTCAATGGGAATCTCAGGACTACCCATAGTCAAAGAAACGACTTAGAGAGTTTCTGGACCTGCCCCAGCACAAACCCCTGGCCATCCCACCTATTCTAGAAGTGGTGGATGATGTTTTCCTTGAATCCAGTTTAGCCCCTGATGCCCTGCCTCCTGGTCCAGCTAAACCTGACAAGTACTACAGAGTACCGGATTCCACAAATACCTGTACAGGAACCCTGCTGCAAACCCTGAGGTTATTACACTGGGACCCAAAGGAGCTAAGACTAGTTCTGCCAAGAATCCTCTTCCTTCTGACTCCAGAGCTCTGGACAGATGGGGTAAGAAAGTATACACCTCTGCAACCTTAGCTATCAGAACACTCAATTGTCAGCTCCATACGTTAAAATATCAACAACACACTTTGGAACAATTAAAACAGAAGATTGCTACCTCTCCTGATGGTGCCAACTCAAAAGAGCTGGCAGGATTACTATACTCTGCTTGTCAAGTGGCCAAGCACTCATTACAATGTGGATATGATGCCCTAGAAGCCTCTAACAGGGCAGCAGTGACAGTATCTGTTATTAGAAGACATGCATGGCTGAAGGAACAACCTCTCCCTGATCATGTCAAGTCTAAACTTATTGATGCACTCCTACATAAGGAATGCCTGTTTGGGGAAAAAGCAGCAGACGTGCTTAAAAAGAAGGAAGACCAAGCAAAATCTATGCAAACAGTAAAATATTTCTTTCAAGTTCAAAAACCCAGATTCAGCAGGAACTTCCCCTCTAAGCACTGGGCCTTCCCTGCACCCAGCAAACAGAGCTAAAGTAAGCCCCGCAGGGACAGGACATCCAGACCCCTATCCCAGGGCCAGCAAAGAAGCAAACAATGGACCACTTCTGCCTCTAAGGCAGAGAG